>NC_048303.1:5087188-5331621 GCF_013100865.1 Trachemys scripta elegans
TGCACTTAGGACGGAAGAATCCCATTCACTGTTACAGAGTAGGGACCAAATGGCTAGGAAGCAGTCTACAGAAAAGGACCTAGGGGTTACAGTGGACGAGAAGCTGGATATGAGTCAACCGTGTGCCGTTGTTGCCAAGAAGACTAATGGCATTTTGGGCTGTATAAGTAAGGGCATTGCCAGCAGATCGAGGGACGTGATCATTCCCCTCTATTCGACATTGGTGAGGCCTCATCTGGAGTACTGTGTCCAGTTTTGGTCCCCACACTACAAGAAAGATGTGGAAAAATTGGAAAGAGTCCAGCGGAGGGCAACAAAAATGATTAGCGGATTGGAGCACATGACTTTGAGGAGAGGCTGAGGGAACTGGGATTGTTTAGTCTGCAAAAGAGAAGAATGAGGGGGGATTTGATAGCTGCTTTCAACTACCTGAAAGGGGGTTCCAAAGAGGATGGAGCTCGGCTGTTCTCAGTGGTACCTTATGACAGAACAAGGAGTAATAGTCTCAATTGCAGTGGGGGAGGTTTAGGTTGGATATTAGGAAAAACTTTTTCACTAGAAGGGTGGTGAAGCACTGGAATGGGTTACCTAGGGAGGTGGTGAAATCTCCTTACTTAGAGGTTTTTAAGGTCAGGCTTGACAAAGCCCTGGCTGGGATGATTTAGTTGGGAATTGTTCCTGCTTTGAGCAGGTAGTTGGACTAGATGACCTCCTGAGGTCCCTTCCAACCCTGATATTCTATGATTCTATGATATATATATAGAGAGAGTGAGAGATCTGGACCAAAATATATACATTTATCACACACACAAGTTTTGTTAGAAGAACATTCTGAAGGCTGAAAAGTCAAGCACACAGAAGTTAGGAAATACCTAAAATAAGTTTCAGAGAGGGTTTTATCCCACAAAAGCTTATGTCCAAATAAATTTGTTAGTCTCTAAGTTGCCACAAGTACTCCTCGTTCTTTTTACCTAAAATAAGTTAGCCTGCGCAACTTGAATTTGTTCCCCGCTCCTTGTGTGTATACATTATGATATAGGCTTTAATTACATGATCACATGTTATTTTCTCCACAGGACCCCTGCCTCATTCAGTGCACGGGATGGACTATGCTCACTTAATGAGCAGCTATTCAATATTTTGTCCTCCTCATTGGTCATTGGGTGGTGCTCGTCTTTATTTACTGTGTACTATTCAAACCCTGCTCTCAAGGTAGAGTGATTAATTTCCTCCGGGATTTTCTGTGCTGCTCATCACTATAGTACCTGATTGTTTCACAAACATTCATGAATATATTTCCACAACAGCTCTGTGAGATGAAGGGATATCAGCCCCATTTTACAGCTGGAGAACTGAGGTGCCAAAAATATCCACTAATTTTGAGTGCCCAATTTGAGCCGTCTCGAACTTGATTTTAAAGAATACTTAAGATTATAAAGCACTTTGGTGTTCAATGCATGGCTCTCATTGATGTCGGTTGCAGCTGTGAGTGCTCAGTACTTCTGAAAATCAGACCCCAGGGTCTCAAGTTAGGCACCAGAAAAAAATGAACCATGGAAAATGAGTGACCATGTGTGAACAGTTTGGTTAAAGTGACATGATAAGCATCACTTAGGGCTGGTCTACACTGGGGGCGGGATCGATCTAAGATACGCAACATCAGCTATGTGAATAGCGTAGCTGAAGTCGAAGTATCTTAGATCGATTTACCTTGGGTCCTCACGGCGCGGGATTGATGTCCGCGGCTCCCCTGTCAACTCCGCTACCGCCGCTCGCTCCAGTGGAGTTCCGGAGTCGACGGGAAGCGCGTTCGGGGATCAATATATCGCATCATAACGAAACGTGATATATCGATCCCCAATAAATCGATTGCTACCCGCCGATAACGGCGGGTAGTCTGGACGTACCCCTACAAACTCCAGGGAGAGAATTTAGTTCTCCAGGGCAGCATTCATTTGCCTTCACCAGGAGGGCCATCCCTCGTCTTCGTTCAAGACTCAGTGGCCCTGCCTCTTTCACACACACCTTCCAACTTCTGCAAGGAATGAAGCAGGGGTCCTACAGACCAAAGTCTCTTTCACTGCGTAGCCCTGATTTGTCCCCAAGGCTGCCATATTCTGTGCATTGAATGAGGCCGGGGGGTCAGTGGAAAAAAACAGATCCACCAAACAGATTGCTGCTACTTTAGCTTGCAGAGTAACTGATAGCAATAGTAGGTTGGCATGATCTATTTGAACCAATATTAGAGGGGATGAGACACACACTTTGCCAGTCGGTTTCACAGATATTTGCTGGCAAAAGAGGAATAGGGTGACTCAGGAATCTTGAGTTCAGTTTCAGGTTCTGGTCACCACAGACTCTTCTGCCCATTCCCCCTCAACACAACTACTTCTACCCCCTCTCCTCCACCCTGTCCCAGTCTTGTTGCTTCACCAATCCTGGCCCCAGTCTCATTCTCCTCACCTAGCCACAAACAGCATCTCCTCTTTAGGATTCTCATCCCAGTCCCTATCTCCTGGCCCAGCAAGTCCGAATCTCCCCTTCTGGACACTCTGTTCCAGCCCCACTCTCCTTCCTATTCCCAGACCCAGTCTCTTTGCCCATTCAGCCCCAGTTTCCCCACCCCCATCTTGTTCCTCATCCACTCCCCCACCACCTCCAGTCACTCCACCATTCAAATTCCCCATCTCTGCTAGCACCCAGCCCCAACCTCCCTCCTGGGGCTCCTCATTTAATCTCACTGTCCCCCTGCAGATCTTTGTCCCAGAGTCTTTGCCCAGCCGGTCCCATTTCTCTCCCCACACATTGGTTCCTTGTCATACCTGTCTTCCCTCACTCTTCCCTTCCTTTCCCTGCCCCACTACTTCTCAGTCTGAGTCTTCTTGCTCAGTCAGTTCCAGCCCCTTGCTCCAAGCCCCAACACCTGGATTCCAGTCCTAGTCCCAGTTTCTTTACACAGCCAGTCCCAGTCTCATCATGTTCCAAGCTACTCCCCATCCACAGTCTGGCTCTGCTACTGGCTTAGGCAGCTTCCTTGTCTACATCACCTTGACTCAGCAGAGGAAATTGAGGAAACAATCTCCCTACTCTCAGTTCAAGTGCCCAGACCTGGACCCTGCACCAGCCCGGAGTGGCAATTTCAAGAGAAGTAAAGCTCAACTCCGGGCCAGAGCATGCTCAGTGTGGACAGAATCTTCAGGGAATTTAGCTGCTAAAATCTAAGAAGTCTCTACTGAGTGTGTGTGACTATGATGTTTCTGAGGCTCGTAACTTGGCCAAATTTGGGCAGGTTTGCAGGTGGACAGCAAAAGACACATCCCTGGCCAAAAGGGCACTCTCCTGCCAAATTTTAAGCCCCTGCTTCAAAACATGGGAGCACCAAAGCTTTCAAAAAGAGATCTCCATAATGTTTTAACATGGGCAAAACCATGTATTTATGCCTTGCCTCAGAAACAGCAGAACCATTTTGGCTGAAGTGTCCTCAAAATATTTCAGCCTGCAGCAGAAAATTTCAGCCTGAATTGTTTACGTTGGGCAACGGTATAAACAACTGTATGCATGGTCTTATAATGGGAAGTGTTGGGCAACCTTAATAATAGGCTAGTCCTATAATGTTGTCCTGGGAACATTTCCCCCGGGCGCCTGAGCAAGACTTCATAGCAACCAAAGAAACTCCCCTCCAGAAATCCATTCAAGGTTTTTCAATGAGTCCAGTGTGTTTTGGAACAGGTCTATGGGAGTTTAGTTAATGTTTTGTGAATGCTCAGGCAAGCCAGACATGATCAATAAAGCTCCTAGTTATATACCTCACTACTGAGTCTGCTAAGGAGCTCTGGGTATCCTGGGACACAACAGTACAAACTGCTAGACTCGGTCTTGTGAGCCCTGAAAATCATAAAGATCATTATTTCAACTGTGTGTGTTCTCGGGAGAGAAACATAGAGAAGATTGCATCAGTATATTATATTTTTCTTTGAATATGGAAATAAAGCAACAATGTTTTTGTTAGGTTAAATATCAATGGTAAATCCTCAGTGGGGGTAGGTCAGTGATATCTCATTAGCCTAAGTTGAGTTATCCTGATTTTTGAGATTCTGGCCCAATATATTTTTAGAAAACGTAAATAGTTTCCCTATGTTAACTAATACAATCTGAGATAAAGAGAACATAAAGACTTTGGAACACAAGTCCCATTTTTGTTGTTTGTTTACTTTATCTAAATCTGACAATTCAATGAGTGAGTTTCACTTTTTCTTGGTAGTTTTTTTTTCACTTTCTGGTTCTCCTGCACTAGCCTCATGTTGTGAAATCTGCTAGTGTAACCCATTGGTCAGTGTGTGTTATTCATGCCTTTGAGTGCAAAGAGCATGTGAGTATGTCACAGAGGTTGGTATCAGTGGATGCTTCTTTAGTTTGAGTGGTAGCAGCCGGTGTTTTAGATCTAGAGGAGCCTGGTTCTACCCCTGAAATCATCCAAGGTGGTGGTCATCACACCAGCTTTATGGGTGTGATGGGGTGTACACTCCCTGCATTGGGCAGGAAGGAGTTAATGAGAGGCTGTGGGTTCAGTTAGCCCTGCCCTGCTTCAATTGTGAGATGTCTCGAGCCTGGAGAGAGGGACTGAAAGGGGAAAAGTTCAGCTCAGTCCTGGGCTGACTGGGAGGGAGAGAATCTCTTGTACTATCCCTTTGAAAGAAGTCCTGGCAGAGGCCAGAAGAGAACCAGATACTTCTAGATGCCAGAGCCTCCCTAGTGACAGGTAGATCTGGAACAGGACTTTTATAGATACTTTGTTCTCTAGGACTATGGTGCTTTTCCTTTTGGGATCCGCAGAAGAGTGAGCCTGGGAAGAGGCTGGTGGAAAGGCCCAGAGACAGGCCAGGGTAGGAAGTATCCCAGGGAGGAAGTGGTAGGTCCAAGTTGACAGACCTTAGCTGTTTATTGCAGGGTCTCTGGGCTGGAACCAGAGCAAAGGGAAGGCCCAGCGATGACAAGGATTGCAAAGTACTAGTAAGTCTGAAGTTGGGCTGAAGACCTGGTGTGAAGCCACTGGACTATAGCTGTACACGACTTGGCTTACCCCAGAAGGGATGGGACTGCAAGTGACCTGAGTGGAGGGCCAGGTCATGAGAAGGAGTAGGCCCGAAGCAACTGTTGGCAGGGAAGGTGCTTAAAGAGGAGACCCTGCTATACCAAACCATCCCATGAAGGGGTGCACCAGCTGGTGAGTCACTATCACATTGGGTCCTCTCGAGGGGGCGTTCTTTACACATGGCCAAGTAGGATGCTGAATGTTATCAAGAAAGTCTTCACTCCAACCTAATGTAGGCAGCTGAACCACAACATTTTGTGTGGAGGGGTGAGAGGCAGATATTCACTGGCAGGTTTGGTTACCTGTTCTTACCCAGGTTATCTAGGGAAGAAAAGGGAAAAGAATTGTCTGGAAGTAGGAGATATTGGGCCATACTCAGAGATGATGTGTAAAATAGAACAAATTGGATAGACCTAGCAACACCCAGCACTGGGCATGCCAGGGGGTGGAGGGAGGGCATCAAGCTGCTAGTTACAGTTCCCTGATTCTCTGATCAATAGCTGCTGTAGGCATAGGTTAGAGCATCCCCTAAACCACTTTAATTTGTGCCAGCTGACAATACTCTCAATGCATCAGCTAAGGATAGCCCAACTTGAATCCACCACAGCCCATGTGCCAAGGACTGATGGGAGAAAGAATAGGAGCTGGCTTTGCTGGCTTTGTGCCTGGTGGGGAGTCTGTCTGCAAGGAGTAGCCCCAGGAAGTGAGCTGCAGCCTTTCTCTCTTCTCCCTTTACACTGCCTGAGTGGCACAGAAGGAATGGAGAGGGGCAAAGCATCTGCCCCAAAGTTGGTATAGCCTACATACTGAGGAAGCTGGAATGAGGTCTAAGTCTTCCTTAGTTTCACCTCCAAACTTGGTCCATTGACCCTTCTTTTCATTTCAAAAAATGGATTAATTTCCTACACAGTACTTTGCTTTCAACACTACTGTTGTTGGGGTCATCTAAGGAATACATGGAGAATTAACAACTGCTTTTCCCCATACAGGAATGTGAATCCTTCCTGCTCTGTCAGATGTCACTCAGGGCATGAGCAAGGCTCCGCTATGCCTGGCTTTCATGCTGTTTGTGTCAATGACTGAGTCGTGGGTAGTCTGGCCTAATGGTTGGAGCAAAAGTCTGGCCTACCAGTTAGAGATGACTCCAGACAGGACAGTCCAGGAGCAAAGTCAAGGGTCATAGCCAGAGGCAGAAACCAAAGCCCAAACTGAAGTGTTAACCGGAGTTGTAGTCAGAAGGCAGAGCTGAGGGTCTAAGCCAGGACTCAAAAGTGAGGAAGAAGATGGGGGCTGGAACAAGGCTAGAGATCACAGAGGCTAGGATAGGACCAAGTGTGGCTACAGGCTAGGAATACATTAAGCAACTACTGGATGGTGCAGCTGCTGACTTTAAGTAGCAGCCTGATGACTTCTGCAGCCAATCAGGTAGCGAAGTCAATCGGGCAGCTTCTATCAAGGCCAACTGCGCTCATTAGGTTGCCAGGAGATTGGCTCTGCTGAAGGCTGGCCCATGGTTGTTTGCCAGAATGGCTACCTTGTTGTGTCTCTATGACCTAATGTTTTATGATGATAGGTTGCTAGCCTATCACATTCAATCCCCAGCCTCGAGGGCCAGTGGGCTGCTTTTCATCTGCGTCCTACCCTTTGACCTATCTGGCTTTGACAGCCCTACCAGGAATAGATGGTTAGGGTCATTTGAACACAGAAACCTTCCCATTGGGTCAAGGAGCAGTCCTCAGGGAAGGGTTATCCCATATGGACCATTTTATTTAGGCACAACACCATGAATGACTTTCTGAAGCAAATGGGGGTTTCCAGAAATTATGAGTGCACTATAGAGCATTTCACCCTTAGATGGCTGGTTCAAATCCAGCCCAGGCTAATGCTGTAGTTATTTGCACTGTGATCATTATGCAAATAGAAAGCTTTGAAAAAAGATTTTTCATTTGAAGAAAACCAGATTTTAGCCAGAACTATATTTTTTGTTATCAAAAAGGTCATCAAACTCTTTTGGCACAGAAAATCAGTTTTTCAAACAAAAAAGATTATTTTTCTGCCAAAAGTTGATTTTTTCTCTTTCAACAGTATTATTTCTCATTGGAAAAGCGTTTTTAACAAAAATAACTATTTTTTTTTAACAATAAATCTCATCAAAACTGTGACTGAATCATTTTTTCCTAAAAATTGATTTTCCAAGTAAATGTCTTTTTTTTTAAAAAAATCATTTTTCTTTGGAAAAACACCAAAAATATCTATTTTTGATTGAATACATCCAAAAATTGTTTGACAAATGGTTCCCTTTTTTAATCAGGAGTTTTTAGCGTAAAATTCTTTCTGCAACTAAAAATTTTTCATTGGACAGAACCAAATCAAATTTTCAGCCCAAAATCCTTGGCTGAAAGGAAAATATAAATAAAAAGTTGCCAAGAACAATTTTTCATCAAACTGTTCATCAAAGACATTGCCGCACCCACCTTGTGTCTGTAATATCCTGGGACCAACATGGCTACAACAATATGGATACAATAATCTGGAATAAATACTGAGTTCCTTTACTGATGTTCTATTGCACTGTTTCTCAAACTGGGGTCGTCGCTTGTGTAGGGAAAGCCCCTGGCGGGCCGGGCCGGTTTGTTTACCTGCCCCGTCCGCAGGTCCGGCCGATCGCGGTTCTCACTGGCCGCGGTTCGCTGCTCCAGGCCAATGGGAGCTGGTGGAAGTGGCGCGGGCCAAGGGACGTACTGGCCACCGCTTCCAGCAGCCCCCATTGCCCTGCAGCGGCGAACCATGGCCAGTGAGAGCTGTGATCAGCCGGACCTGCGGATGGGGCAAGTAAACAAACCGGCCCGGCCCGCCAGGGCTTTCCCTACACAAGCAGCAACCACAGTTTGAGAAACACTGTTCTATTGAATATACCTAGTGCATTTCAAATGTGCCTTTTTTACCTATGAAGATATAAGGGATACCATTCCTTTGAAGTCATAGGTGTGCAGCTGGCTGGCTGATTGATTGATTAGCTCCACCCACTGCACCTGAGAAAAGAGTTGGACCTGCATTAGCTGATTCTTATAAAATAGAGTAGCAGGAAATTGCAGGGGAAGGGAGGGACACACTCTAATTACAACAACTTCCAGAAAGCTGAAGGGGCCTAGGGCCACGCTCCTATTGGATTGCTACTGTAAGCTACAGCAGAGAGGAATTACACCAGAAACCAAGTGGACAGAAGGGAGATTGTATGAAGACCTTTATTACTGCGGCTCTGAGGTAAGAGCCAGGACATTTGGGGTTTCTGAATTTACTGCTGTGAAGACAGATTTGGAGAAGAGATTACTTGGCTTGCACAGACTTTTGAGGGAAAAGTCTGAGGTTTTGATTAGTTTTGTTAAGAAGGCTTAAAATAAAACATCTAACCCTGCTGGAAACAGCTTCCCTGGATTCTGTGAGGGAGCTCTGAGAGAATTATCCCAGGAAGCGAGCTGGCTCAGCAAGAGTAAAACCTGGTCCGTTAGGAGGAGGTGCTCTAAGATAAGCCCCAATCCTTTACTTAGATCCAGACTTGTGTTCATTTTACCTATTCTATTCCTGTCTTCACTAATTCCAATAGATAAACACAGAATCACATAAATGTAGGCCAAGAAGGAAATTTGAGAGATCATCTACTCCAGTCCCCTGCACTCATGGCAGAAGTAAGTATTATCTAGACCATCCCTAGCAGGTTTTTCTCTAACCTGCTCTTTGAAATCTCCAATGATGGAGATTCCACAATCTCCCTAGGCAATTTATTCCAGTGCTTAACCACCCTGACAGTTAGGAATTTTTTCCTAATGTCCAACCTAAACCACCCTTGCTGCAATTTAAGCCCATTGCTTCTTGTCCTATCCTCAGAGGTTAATGAGAACAATTTTTTCCCTACTCCTTGTAACAACCTTTTATGTGCTTGAAAATTGTTATCATGTCCCTCCTCAATCTTCTCATCTCCAGACTAAACAAACTCAATTTTTTCAATCTTCCCTCATAGGTCATATTTTCAAGACCTTTAATAATTTTTGTTGCTCTCTCTGACTTTCTTCAATTGGTCCACATCTTTCCTGAAATGTGGTGCCCGGAACTGGACACAATACTCCAGTTGAGGCCTAATCAGTGGCTAGTGGAGCAAAAGAATTACTTTTCCTGTCTTCCTTATAATACTCCTGCTAATACATCCCAGAATTATGTTTGCTTTTTTTGAAACAGTGTTACAAGTGTTGACTTGTATTTAGCTTGGGTGCCACTGTGACCCCCAGATCTCTTTCTGCAGTATTCCTAGACTGTCATTTCCCATTTTATATGTGTGCAACTGATTGTTCCTTCCTCAGTGGAGTACTTTGCATTTGTCCTTATTGAATTTCATCTTATTTTCTTCAGACCATTTCTTCAGTTTGTCCAGATCATTTTGATTTTTAATCCTATCCTCCAAAGCACTTGCAATCCTTCCCATCTCGGTATTGACCAAAGACTTTATAATTGTACTCTCTATGTCATTATCTAAATTATTGATGAAGATATTGAACAGAACCGGCCAAAGAACTGATCCCTGTGGGACCCCACTGGATACGTCCTCCAGCTTCACTGTGAACCACTAATAACTACTCTCTGGGAACGTTTTTGAAAAGAGTTATGCACCCACCTTATAGTAGCTCCATCTAGGTTGTATTTACCTAGTTTGTTTATGAGAAGGTCATCCAGACAGTATCAAAAGCCTTACTAAAGCCAAGATGTATCACATCTACCACTTCTCCCCCATCCACAAGGCTTGTTACCCTGTCAAAGAAAGCTATTAGGTTGTTTTGACACAATTTCATCTTGACAAATCCACGCTGACTATTAATTATCGCCTTATTATCTTGAAGCTATTTGCAAATTCATTGCTTAATTATTTGCTCCATAATCTTTCCGGATACTGAAGTTAAGATGACTGGTCTATAATTCCCTGGGTTGTCCTTATATCTCTTTTTATTGATGGACACTATATTTGCCCTTTTTGAGTCCTCTGGAATCTCTTCCATCTTCCATGACTCTTTGAAAATAATCACTAATGGCTCAGATATCTTCTCAGTCAGCTCCTTGGTATTCTAGGATGTATTTCATCAGGCCCTGGTGACTTGAAGACATCTAACTTGTCTAAATAATTTTTAACTCGTTCTCTCCCTATTTTAGCCGCTGATCCTACATAATTTTTTACTGGAATTCATGATGTTAAATGTGAAATCGCTACTAACCTTTTTGGTGAAAACAGAAACAAAAGAGGCATTTAAAAAACTTTTGCCATTTCCACATTTTCTGTTATTGTCCCATCCCCCCCATTGAGTAACAGGCCTACTCTGTCCTTGGACTTCCTCTTGTTTCTAACATATTTGTAGAATGTTTTCTTTTTACCTTTTATGCCTCTAGTTTAGTCTCTTTCTTTTTTATTCCTTGGCCTTTCTAATTTTGTCCCCACATACTTGTGTTATTTGTGTATATTCATTCTTTGTAGTTTGACCTAGTTTTCACTTTGTGTGGGACTCTTTTTCTTGAGTTTGAGGTCATTGAAGATCTCCTGGGTAAGCCAGAGTCATCTGTTGCCATACTTGCTATCTTTCCTATGCAGTGGGGTAGTTTGCTATTGTGCCCTTAATAATATCTCTTTGAAAAACTGCCAGCTCTCTTGAACTGTTCTTCCCTTTAGACTTGCTTCCCATGGGATCTTACCTACCAACTCCATGAGTTTGCTAAAGTCTGCCTTCTGGAAATCCATTATCTTTATTGTTCTGTTTTCCCTCCTACCGTTCCTTAGAATCATGAACTCTACCATTTAATCATCACTTTCACCTAAGCTGCCTTCCACTTTCAGTTCCTCCTTATTTGTCAAAATCAAATTAAGAACAGCCTCTCCCCTAGTAGCTTTCTCCACCTTCTGAAATAATAATAATAAAAAAAAATTCCAATACATTCCAAGAATTTGTTGGATAATCTGACCTGCTGAATTATTTTCCCAACTGATGTCTGGGTAGTTGACCATCACCACTAAGTCCTGTGCTTTGAATGATTTTGTTAGTTGTTTAAAAAAAGGCTCATCCACCTCTTTTTCCTGTTTAGATGGTCTGAAATAGACCCCTACCATGACATCATAATAAAAAAGCTTTAATCAAAAAGAATATCCCTATAGGTCTTTTGTATCTGTAATTTCTGCATTATCTAGGATCCAGGTATGTAGCATGAAGAGGAGGTCTCCGCTATACAGCCTCCAAAATGCTGTTTTTTTGTTTTTTTTTTCTTTTTTTTCACCATGGTGTTCAAAGGAGCTGTAAAGATGCACACCTGTTGCCAGTGTTACTGGGAAAGCTTTGGATGTGAAGGATCTTAGTGTGGATGTGGATAGGTTATCCATTACCTAAATAAGTGCCAGGTGTTACAATATAGACTGAACAAACCTATCCAGTATGTGATAAAGTTGATGTGATTAAAGGCAGCAATGACTTTGTTGTATCTTTGTGTTAAAAGCAACTTGTCTGAGATGGGAACTTCTTATATCATTTTAAGGATCTTTCAGAGAGTATTTCCAAAGTGTACCTTCCCCCGCCTGAGTGCTAGATTTTTTTTTTTCTTCTATGTTTAGATCCCTTGAATAGGAAGAACAAAAGCCCCGTGTGGGCCAACTTGAAAGAGATGTTTTCTCACCTTCACACACTATGCACTGGGGAGAATGGGAAATGCACATCTGTGTGTGTGTGTGTGTGTGTGTGTGTGTGTGTGTGTTTGAAAGCTTTGTGAAAGGATTTCCAAGGAGATATTTATTTCCTTTATTTGCCTCTTGTTTATTCACGAATCAGGAAGCTGAAAGTATTTGGTTTGATCAAAGCAGTTGTGAAGCGGCCTGTTAAAGCTAGCACAAATTCAAGGCACTTGTGGGGGGTGGGGGTCTGGGCAGCGGGGGGGTGGGGGACACAACAGGCACATACACTATGCTCAGGAAACATCACCTTTAAAAAGTGCACTGGAGTTCAGCAGCCTCTGTGAAATGAACGGAGGGTCTGAGCTTTCCTTTCCTGTGGGCAGTTGCCCAAGGTGTGAAAAAACACCATTTCAGCAGGCATTCCCGCAACCAGTCCCAGCAGAGGGGGGAAGGGTGGAAAGGAACTGAAGGATCTGATTCTCCTCTGGCATGCACCAGTGTGAATAAGGTCAGGGGAAGGTGATGGAGTTACACAATGCTGGAGTTCTAAAACCGGAAGTGACCGAATGCAGGGCATTGGGAGGTCCTGGGGCGAGTGGGGAGAGCTGGGGGGAAGATTAAAAAAAAAATGGGGAAAGCCTCAGGGAGCAGGGGATGAATCTGCAGAACCTGTCCCGTCCCCACCTCCCCACTACTTGTGCCCTTGCTCCTGTTCCCCACCAGACACTTCACTGTCCGGGCATCCCCACTACCTGGCTCCCTTTCCTGCCTGGTTCTGGGCTCTGCACTTCCCCACCGAGTCTTGGCTGAAGCATCCCTGGCGATCTCTCTCTGCTGACCTGCCACCAAGCCCCGCCCAGCTCTGGCACCAGCACCTGCCAGCGGGGAGGATGCTCTGCAGACGGAAGGGAAAGGAGCTGCTTGGCCCAGGAGTGGCAGAAGTACCAGAACGCTGTTCCGTCTCCTAAAGCAGCGGTTGTCAAACTGTGGGTTGGGACCCCATTTTAATGGGGTCGCCAGTGCTGATTTAGACTTGCTTGGGGGTGGGGCTCAGGTTACAGGTCCCCTGGCTTGGGCTGAAGCCCTTTGGCTTCAGCTTGGACCCCTTCCCTTCCCAAGACAGTGGGGGTCAGGCTTTGGCTCTGCCAAAGGGGGAAGTGGGAATCAGGCAGGCTCAGGCTTCAACCCCTGCAGGGGTCATTTAGTAATTTTTGTTGTCAGAAGGGGGTCGCGATGCTATGAAGTTTGAGAACCTCTGTCCTAAAATGAAGTGCAGGAACAATATTGACTCAAGCACTGGAATGACGTGTGTTGAGGAGGGGAAATGGTGAGACCTCAAAATTAGAATCCATGATGACTGGATGATACCCTCACTCATGGAGGACTTGTTCAACCACAAGTCACTGTACATGGTGCATGGATTACTGGGTTAAATTCCACTGCCTGTGCTATGCAAGGAGAACTGACTAGATTTACAGTGTTGCCAATTCTCACGGTTTTATCATGATATTGGGTCTGTTTTTTCTTTAACTCTAGCTGCTGGAGGCACGTGATTAGGAGAGACTCTCAGTTTCATTAAGAAAAAAGGAAAATTTCTAGCCCTTGTGGTTGCAGAGAAAATCTTGAGAATGTGACACCAAAAGGCTCTAAAACCAGAAGGGAAACGAAAAGAACATGACACATACTTTTAAATCACATGATTTTTAAGCTGATCTCATGATTTTGGGGGAACTGACATGATTTTTGAATGTCTGGAGCTGGCAGTACTGTAGATGATCACAGTGGTGCCTTCTTGCTTTAAAATCTATGCCCATATAGTTCGTCCTTCTGGGTCAGGATTGAAGAATATTGTGGGTGGCAGTGGTGGAAATATGTGAGGGAAATCTGTCCTACTCGTGCTGGATCTGCTCTGTGGAGAGATTGAGGATATCAGACTCCATGCTGTCCTTCCAATACCTTTTTACCAGTGCTAAATTAACTTTGAAAAAGGAGTGAAAAAAACCTAAATTAAATTAGGGGGGAAAAAAAGCTCAGACTCCTGCCTTCCTAAATCTGATTAACTTTGCTTTGTAATTAAATTGCAGAGAAGTGGCCTAAACACAGTTAACCAGGCATTTCTTTTAGGTTTAATAGGTTAATTATTATATGATTGATAAACTCGGAGAGCCAGATTCTGGCTTCTCCACGGAAGGGGTGGTTATTGCAATGCCTATCCTGGAAAAGCTGGTACAACTATGCAAGGTGAACGTTGCTTAAAGTGTGGGATTGGCTATTTCTCACCCTGCTAGAACTCTTCATATTTAATCAGTGGAATCTCAGAGGGCCTCATGGGAGCCTCGTGTTAAAATTCTGTCCCCAAACTGAAGAGAAAGTTGGGGGATCATTTCCCTACAGTGGGGACACCCCACCCCAAAGATCTCTTCCAGGTCACCCCATGTTACCCCCATTCAATCGCAAGGTGAACATGCTGCTGTCCTAGTATCCAGAGACTCAGTGGCATTGGATTGTCCATTGAATAGGTGCATGGGGGATGAGCAAAGATACTTTGTTTCCCCCCATCCTTTGTGATCTCAGTGCAAGGACTAGGGAGAATGTAAGTCCCTTAACTCAGGGTAGCACAGAGACTGTGTCCTTCCATGGGTCCTGGGATACAATCCGCTGCCAGGGGCTGAAAAGGAGGTGGGGCCATGGCCACACATATACGAGCCCATGGAGCTGGTCAGACTTAGAAAGAAGGGAAGACTGCACTGTCTCTAAACAGCAGGGAGGAATTGAGCTTTTGAGGCTGTGATGCTTCTCAGAGTATCCAGGACTGTGAGTCACCTTGTTTCCCACTGCCTCCAGCTAGAGGAAGAACTGTTTGTGCTTAACCACCACCAGCGGTCTGTTAGCCACCTAAACAATCCTCTCAGGGCAATGCTAACCCTCTCTATCTTTTGCAGGTAAACAATAGGTGCACCCCAGTCCCTTTGGAAGCCTTCCCCTGTGATATCCAGCCCCTGTCACTGGATACCGACAGAAATAGCAGGTTTGCTATCCCCAGTGGGACAGCACACACACTACCTTGATTCAGCTAAGGATCAGATCCTATATAACATCACAGCACTGAGATATATTTATAGTGAAATCAATCCTCAATGTATTATCAAAGATTAAGATTTACAAGATAGTGAGTACGGATAATGATGGAAACAGCAAAGTTGCATATAAAACAAAATCATAACTCGCTTTCTAGAAATTAAATGTAACAGGCTACCCTCCTGTCTGAAGAAGTCTTATTGCACCCAGAGTCGTCTTGCAGCATTTCTGACCCAGGTTGGTTGGGATCCTATTTTCATAAATGTAGTCGTACTGCTCAATTACTTCCTCAAGTGCAGGATAAAAAAGACGTCCTTTTGCCTTTTCCACATATACCACAAACTCTTTGTTTGTCCCCAGTGGTTTATTCCCTGGGGTGCTGATTTTATGTGGACTTCACATCCTCAGATTGACTTTGTATGTAAATGGGACTTCTGTTGTGTTGGCAGACAGTGCATAATTTACATGTGAATCTAGGCAGACAGGTGAATAGCAACAAAATGCTTGCACCAAAACAAGACACTCTGCTCCACACGCGTCTCCCCCTGGGAAGTGGATGAGAGGACAAACAACATGAGACAGATGTGAGTCATGTTGCTTAATGCATTACTGGAAGGGTCTACAATGCTATGGTCATGCGCATAGTATAAGTGACATAGGCATTACGAGTGCACTGTACCAGTGATCACAAGGAATGTTACTGTGCAGAAAGTTGGTTCATTGTAGATTCACAGCCTGGCTTACAGCACACTGATTCTCCATGTAGACATGCCATTATAATCCCTAAAAGGGAGCTTGTGACTTAAATCAGAAAGGGTCTGTACCAGAACAGCCTTATATGATGGGAATAGTTCAAGATCAGCAGACTGGTGGCTCTTGTTTTGGTTTTGCTGTTTGACAGTAAACTGAAGCATCGAAGGCCTGTGTCTACCTAAATATTTCAAGGCTAAACTGGAGGTGGTCTCTGCATTTTGAATGAAGTATGGCGGCAGGTAAAAGGTGATGCTAGTTCACTGAATGGAGTCTGTAAAGTTGTTATAATCAGGCCTTGTTGTAATTAAAATTGTCAACACATTGACAAGGACTCTTCGCAAATACTGAAAGCACTAGGAAATTCTGGAATGTGGAAGCACCTATTGAGAGAGAAGGTGGGTGAGGTAATATCTTTTATTGGACCAACTTCTGCTGCTATTACATCACCACTTTGTCTCTCTAATATCTTGGGACCAGCACAACTACAACAGTGGAGCATCTATCGGCACAGGAGAGCCATTATCCTAAGCATTCTCTCCTTTTTGGATTTTGTTTACCTTGGAACTCTTAGCGCATGGGGCTTTCTACTCACATGCCACCACCTCGGTTGGTGAATGGCACCCTCTAAAGGACCACTGCACTTTTCACTCCACATCACTAAAGCGCCTGACTGCTATTTACTGCACATGGCATTCTTCTTTGCTTTGTGTCCAAAATCTGTGCACTTAAATAGCTGCTGCAGCTCACCCTAGGTGAGAATGTGTCTAAATACTGGGGTGATTCCTGGGCATAATCCTTCATGTCTGTAAAGTTCTTCAGGATCCTTCAGGATGGTAAGATAACAACAATAATAATGATGCTATTACCTCAACCTTAAACTACAGCTATTAACTGAAGAATCCACAAGTCTCTGAGCCTAGCAGTGCACTAATAGGTTAGGTCGACAATAGCTTGGACGTTATTTCTGATTTACGTAGTGCTGAGGTGCTCTGTGGCTATAAAACAAAGTTTGTGCCCCAAGGAGCACCTCCCTGCTCCCACTCAAACAAACAGCAATTAGGGAACAAAGACCGTGCTCCCAACGTGTGTGTGGACAACACAGGGATAAAGGAGTGTGGAAAAGCAACTTTTGACCCACAAAGCAACTAACCCAGTTTGGACCAGAGTTGTTGTAATAAGAAGAAATAATGAGAATATTCATAACCAGGTAACAAAATGTTTGTACAATGGGGAAGAATTATTGACTCCATTGCACGAATCACTGGGTGGAATTCTCTGGCCTTTATTATGCAAGATTATACTAAATGATAATGGCCTTAAAATCTCTGTGACAGAGCCTGAGCTGGTGTAAATTAGGGTAGCTCCACTGAAGTTAATGGAGCTACAATGATTTACATCAGCTGAGGATCTAACCCTAGGAATGTACAAATTTCATAGATGCCAAGGCCAGAAGGGACCACTGTGATCATCTAGCGTGACCTACTGTATAGCAGAGGCCAGAGAACTTCTCGGGAATAATCCTGGTTTGAGCGGGAGAATTTCCTTTTAGAAAAACATCCAATCTTAATTTCAACATTGTCAAGGATGGAGGATCTACCACAATATTTAGCAAGTTGCTCCAACCTTACTGTTAAAAATGTGCAATCGTATTTCCAGTCTGAGTTTGTCTTGCTTCCTCTTCCAGCCATTGGATCTTGTATCTTAGTCTGATAGATTGAAGAACCCAGCATCAAATATTTCCCCATTAGGTACTTATAGACTGTAATCATGTCACCCCCTTAACCTTCTTTTTGCTAACATAAATAAATGGAACGCCTTAAATCTATCACTATAAAGCCTGTTTTCCAGTATTTGGGGATTTGAAGGGCAAGTTTGGGTTGAGTTAATTGGCCAGGGCACAGTGTGGGTTACGGAGAGTTCGTTGATTGCAGATTGTTGTGGGTCTGTCACTATAAGGCATGTGTTCCAATCCTTTGGGGCACTATCAGACCCTCCATAATGGGTTGATTTGGCAAGGATGTGGTGTAGTTGTGGAGAGTTGTTTGCAGTGTGTTCTGAACTGGATCACCCCTCTTCAGTATAATCCTTTTTTCTTCTCGCCTTACATCAAAAGTTCATGGAAAATCATTAGCAGTGGTTTCAGAATCTTCAAAAGGTATCACCCCTTTTATTCTGACGTGGAGGAAAATACACTGTGTACCTCTCAGCCTTTCATCCTCAAGCATTTGCCACTTAAAAACAATCTAGAAAGCAACTTAAATGTACAAGCCATCATATATTTATAAGCCAGGAAAAGAAATCAAGCAGTGTGGGAGGGATGGGGGGGTGGAGGGAGAAATAACCCAAAGCTATTTCTATACAGACTTCTTAGCACGTGGCACATTAACTTTGAGTCAAGAAAAATATTAGCATGAGGTAAGGGATAACTCCTTGCCTTTGAGTAGGACAAATGCAATGTGATGTGATTAAAAGGATGATTGTAATATTGCATCTCTGGTAACATTAATAAGCTGGCATTATAAATGCTCCCAGGTAACCATTTTTGACATCAGCATTATTAAATGTTAATCAAGGAAGTGGAATCACCAGATAAACATTAAGCATTAGTGATCCCAGATTGTTAGTAAACATGGAGCCAAACATTCACACGCCCTCACAGGTGGATAAAGAACTTTAGTCTGAAGTGCACTCATCTCTAAGGTCTTTATTGCTCTGAGATATATGTGTGGTTGATTGTTTCATTGCACTGGGGATCTTGTTTTGCCTTAGTTTTGTTTTGCATAGGCTGGAGTCATGCTTTGAGTTCCAGCTTTGAATTCATCTGATAATTAGACTAAAAATAGCTGAACTAAGATGAAGAATATCACCAAAAAGGTCATTCTCACTGTACAGCTGGCCTGGTTAAGAATGAAGAGACCCCCCGACCCTCCCCACACACACCTCTTTTCACTGTATTTACATTGGAGTTGACTGAAATTTGAGCTAACATGTTCCTTCAGTGAAAAATGAAGTTTTGGCAGCACCAAATGTTTTACAAATTTGAGTCAATTTAGTTGAACTGTTCCATAATAATAATAATTAATAAAATTAGTAATAATAGAAACATTTGACATTTTCAAAATGAAGAGTTTACAGTCTAAAGAGATAAAGGGTGGGCATTGTTTTTACCAGCCTCTGGTCACACGCTTAGCAATGCTGTGAAACATAGTCTTGGCAGGCTAAGCCAGATTCTTATTAAATAGAAGGGAAAAGGTGAGGGTTAGGAAAGAGAAGATATAAGATGGGGAAAGAAAAGGACACCAAGGGGTTGGGGGTGGGGACACACACAAAGTCTCACATCCCAGGTGGCATTTGGGATTCTGATGTAGACAGTGGAGGTGGAGAAGTCAGCTGGGTCCCTCTCTTGGCCCAGTCTGGTCAGGATATTTCTCAGTATCAGGACAACAAAGGCCCAACAATGTCACAGTAGATCCCAGGGTCCCAGGAAACAGTGGAGGTGGTAGCCATGATTGTGAAGCTTGCCCCTTCCTATTGTTTCAGTCAGCCATTGTTGCACTTACGCTTCCCCTTTGCATCTTCTGCTGGTCTATTTTCCCCAAAAATATCTTTTTGAGGTCCCCAAAAGGGGAGTAGTAGGTGGGAAACCCACTACCTCATTATTTTGTCTAAGAGTTGGGCCTAATATCTGACACACCAATCTTGGTCCATTGATTTTCGGTCCCGCACTTCTCTTGTTTACCAGGCATGATCTTAACACTGACTTTGAGTTATATGAGTAGACCTTTTTGTTTAGACTAATTCGGTCTGTCTACTTTTTGCAGCTTTTCCCATGAATATTTAGGGTTGTAGGTTCCTGTGACACCTTATGAACTTTCACTCCCTTTTCACAGTTGAGATCACAATTAGGATACATTTGTAGCCCCAGTTAGCACACTATGCTCTCTCTCCCTCCCTTGATCTTGTGGCTGACCAAGGCCAAACTAGTCGCCCAGTCCAAGGTAGAGCACCTAACAAGGTTGCTTTAATATATTCTGGTTGGAACATTTCTGCCAGCCCAGGTCACCAGAGGGGCATCATACTCCTTCTCTACTTCCTCTGCATCCCAACACATCTTCCCTTCTCTCCGCATCTCCGACATGTCCCCTACACTGGACGAGCAGGAGCAGCTGACAATAGATTTGTCAAGCGAGTATTACTCCCTACTGGGGGAACACTTAGCTGACTATACAAAGCAGTTTTAGGTGCCCATGGCACCAATGGAGATGCAGAAAGGTCTGAAGATCTGTCCCATATTTAGCAGAGAGAAGACGTCCATATATCCACCCTTTGGTTCTGGTTTCTGGGATGGAGGGATGAGGACAGGTATTTTCGCAGAGGGTGGAATCACAATTTCTCTTTCTGGTTGCAGAATTTTCTTAGTGGAGGAAGAACCAAGCCCCTAACGCTGTAATGTGTTGAACACTGTGGTTTTGATGCATGAAAATAAACACAGAACTAAAGCTAAATATTTCTGCTTTCCAATTTAACCGGCTTTGTATTATAGAGCTGTGTGGCTTATGATGTTGTAGTGGAATGAACATTAAATTGCCATCCAGTGTTCCTAGACAAAAGCTTTAGACAACAAAATCAATGCGAAATGTATGTATTTACTTTGCACTAAGAATATGTAACCATGATAGGCAAGTGACATGTGATCTTTCCTTTGAGGACATGTGACTTTTGCACTCAGTGCATCTAGTGGACGTTCCAAGGCCTAAGCATTGCATTTCCCCATACTCTTTCTAATATGGTCTATTCCTGAAAGTTGGGCAGGGTTCTCGCTCCAACTCCACGTTTACACCTGTCTCTTATTTCAAGGAACTGATTCACGTTTTGTACCTGACTCCTTCGGGGCTGCCCTCCAGGTGAGGACCATATCCAAGCTTAGGAACGAGGGAAAAGTTATCTTTATGCAGTCAATGCCATGAACACAGGAAACTGATGACTTGGCATTCACGTACTGAGTCATCAATCATAAAAGAATCAATCCTTGCTCCCTGAGGAGCTGGCCCCAGGCAAACATAATTCTCTCTCACTGCCACCGAACTGAAAAGCTCTTGTCCCATTTGAAGGGACTGTATTTGTTCTTATTTCAACATTGATTCACTTGGCATTCAGGAGTATTTTCCAGAATCCCAGAAAATATCACCTAATTTATCCTCTCTACGGGGGAAGGTGATGTCTGTATATAATAGTGTGACATACATTGGGAAAGCAAGTGTATAGGGCACTACAAGTTGAATGGGAAACAGCATTAAGCTAGTTTACATAGGGCCTTAGGTAACCCAGAATCTTTGCAAAGAGAAAGAAAGTCTTGTGGTTAAGACTCTGGCCCGGCATTTGGATTTTCAGGGCTCACTCTTTGCTCTACCAATGCGTTTCCTGTGGGACTTTGGGCAAGGCATTTAATTGTTGTTTACTGTTGTGGTTGCATCTTGAAGCTCCAGTCATGGGCCAGGACTCCGTTGCGCTGGGCACTGTGCAAACAGAGAAAAAAGATGATTCCTGTCCCAAACAGTTTACAGTCTAAGGCTATGTCTACACTACCGCAGTAAGTCGACCTACGCTATGCAACTCCAGCTACGTTATTCACGTAGCTGGAGTCGACGTACCTTAGGTCGAGTTACTGCGGGGTCTACACCGCCAGGGGTCGACAGGAGAAAATCTCCCATCAACTTACCTTACTCTTATCAGGGGTAGAGTACAGAGGTCGACTGGAGAGCGATCTGCAGTCAATTTGGTGGGTCTTTACTAGACCCGCTAAATCGACCGCCAGTGGATTGATTTCAGAGCGTCGATCCCTGCCGTAGTGTACACCTGCCCTCAGTAATCTCTCTTAATGTCTGTGACTCAGTTTTCCATCTGAAAACTGAGGATAATAATATTTCCTCTCTCCCACCCTTTATCTCTTTAAACTGTAAACTCTTCAGTCCAAGGGCTGTGCTACTATATGTATATATAGTGTGGCATATTGAGGACTGTGTCTAAATTGTAAGCTGTTACTTTAAGAGTGAGAGGTTTTCCTTGTCTTGTTTTCAGGCCATAGGGTGCTGTAGGTAAATAGGCAATCAGAGTCAATGTACAAAGCGTCCTCATACAGCAAGATGGGGTGAGTTTTGTCTCGCTGCCTTAGGGAGCAGCCTGCTTTGTCTCTCTCTGGTTTTGGTTACTGTATGTTATGTGTATAGATTCTAAGATTAAAAGTAGTTTTTCCTTGCAACCTTCCAGCAAGAATTTGATGTTTTTATGTAACTTTGATGTGTGTATGGTGTGAGCAGAACATACAGGGCCTAGCTCAATGAAACCTTCAGGTACTCTTGGAATAATGGAAATCCTGAAACTGGTACTGGAGGTTAGGTAAACAGTGCAGGCAAATTCACAGCAGGCCCTAAGGCTCTGCATACAGTGCAATTGCTCCTGATGCTCCATTGATGGGGGAAAAAGGACAGGGAATGGCAGGAAACCCATGTGTCTTGTTTTAATTGAATAGGAAGAAGATGGAAGAGGTGAAATGAGAAGAAATGAGCCACAGAATCCTACTAGTACAGGGAAGGCAATTAAGGAAACTGATACCCCTGCCTAATCAATTCTTTCACTTCCCCTAAAGGCATGTAAGACTGGTACTGCAATGATAGTCCACATAAGCAATTGATAACATACCACTATGCTCCCTGGAATATAACAAAGAAGGAAAGGGGCCCAGGACATGACACTTTGAGTAGCACCTAGAGGCCCCAACTAAGGTCAGGACCCTATTGTGCTAGGTGCTGTGTAGACACATATTAGGAGAGTCCCTGCTCTACACAGTTTAAATCAGACTGGGCAAGACAGACCAAGGAAGTGTTTTTAGCAGACAGTGAACTGAGGGACAGAGAGATTATGTGAAAAGTTCAGCAGCTTTTCTTTTTCCCCTTCTCCCAGCACCAGAAGAAAAGGGACAGTGGATGAAATAGGACGGTGGCAAATTCAAACCTGGTAAAAAGGTACTTCTTTTCACAAAATGTGTAACTAGACTGTGGAACTCATTGTCACAGGATGTTAGGGAGACCGAGAACGCGGTAAGACTCAGAGGGATTAGACACTTATATTGATATCAAGAATGTCCAGAGTTAGAATAATTAATGCTAACATTTATTTGCAAGAGACATTAAACCTTATGTTTCAGGGCTTAAATCAATCTTTAAGAAATAGAGATATAGAGGTTTCTTGCCTTTTCCTCTGAAGCATCTGGTTCTTACCACTGCTGGAGACAGTTTACCAGAGAAATGGACCCAGTCTGAGACTGGTCTTGGTTACTGTGTGTTGTGTGTGGATTCTAAGATTAAAAGTAGTGTTACATTGCAACTGTCCAGCAAGAAGACTGGTCTGATCCAGTCTACCAAATCCCATGTTGTCCCCATGTTCCATAATGTGGTTTGAGTTCTGTATTAAACTTGGTAGATTTGGATTCTGTCCTTTTTCCTGGTTGAGATGAACAATGGGCAAATAGAGCAGTTTAAAAATAACCGAACGCACTTTCTCACATATTGAAAAGAACCCATGTTGTGGTTGCTGCTGTTTTTCAAGTGTGAAGGGTACTGAAATATCACTAGCAGTTCTTGATTCATACGGTCATGTTCAGGCTGGGTGAAATCCACCCAGGTGAAGATGGGCCAGCAGAAGACCTGAACAGTTCAAAGGTCTTCCAAATAGGACCTTGTGTGGCCGGTTTGCACAGAACTGAATTTCACCTTCCATGAATAAACTGGTGCAACTCCCATTAAAGTCAATCTGAATTACACTGTGCTGAATTTCAAGCCTCTGTGGACCCAGGGATTAGTATTTGAGGCCCATTTAGAACCAGTTTCATGCCCATTGTGTTTCAAACCCATCCTGAATAAGTAATTAGTTACAGGGAACTAAATGACAAATCATGGCCCAGCAAAAGCCGTTCCAGACCCAAGGCATTCATGATACATTTTTATAAAGTTTGGTCGAGTCTCCAAACTGAACCTCTGAGCCCTCTGAGTTTTGCTCATCCCAGGCTTTAATGCCTGGAAAAATGATCAATGAGGCATAAAGCAAACCTCATTGCTTCATCAGATGGTGAGTGCAATTTATGATCTACTGACAAACCCAGCAGAGAATGCTGAAATACTGTGGTCACGCCTAATAAATACCAGATACAGTATGGAGATAAGGGCAAAGGCTGCTCTCAATTGCATGCGCACTGCTTCGCTAAAGCCAATGGGACTAGCTTTGGACCCAATTCAGCAAAGCACTGCCGCGTGGTCCAACTCTACTCCGCAAAACACTTGAGCAAATGCTTAAATCCTGTTGAAGTTGATAGGAATACTTCAAGTGAAATATGTGCTTTGCTGAGTAGTACTTGAGAGCAGAACTTGGGCCAGGTTGTTTCTGAGATTGTAGTGACTAGCTGGTGATCAGGAGGTTCTGATGGATAGACATTAACAGCCAAGTGTGCAGAAAGGGGTTTAATTAGCCAGAGAGTTATCTGGGATTCAAAGGCCCCTGAAAGAATCTCCCATTCTTTGTGATGTTACAAAGTCAAGAGTGCTCAGAATCATCATTTCAGACATGGCCACGAGCCTGCATGCAGGATGATGCTATGACTATCTTTCTCTCAGAGTTTCTATTTGTCCTTCTCACCTAGTTTATGAAAGCTTCTTTTCAGAGAGAATTCAAGGGCTGCTTTATTTGTTAGGAGACAAGGAGGCACTAATAAATTCCTCTGTGTGAGGTATTTAATTACACAATAATGTGTACACTAATCAAGGTAAATGTGTTTGTGAAAACACCTTGATATGGGAACAGTTAATCATCCAAGGCATTGCTTCTTAGCACACCTTGGAAGTTAACTTAATTAAATTAATTAGAACAATATAAAAATGAACTGTTTATTGGTCCACAATGGCCCGAAGCGAGATCTTTTCCACCAATGCTAGGAAATATCCCAGACTGCAAACTTCCCCCCCCCCCCCCCCGAGCTTCCAGTTCTTTCTTTCATGGCAGCTCACAAGAAGCCTGAAACAAAGGAGATGACACTCCCTCTGTAGAACTCATGCACATGAATTCTACACACATTATTTTCAAGTTCTGTACATGCCACCAAGACCTAGAAAATAAAACTAAACTGTGCGCTGAAATTTAGACATCGTGACAGTTGCTGTCTACATACAGAAGATGTGGCATATACTATTCAGACAATGTGTCTGCAGAAAGGGACCGATCCAGAGTTCATTGAGACCAGTGAAAAGATTCCCATTGATTTCAACGAGCTTTTCATCAGGCCGCAAATGGATAACAAACATTACATCTTAAAAGCTCCAGTCTGCAGTTAGCAGGTAACCTAGTGAGGTTATGGAATCCCCCTCATTAGAGATTTTTTTAAAGAACAGATTAGACAAATATCTGTCAGAGATGATCTAGGTTTACAGTATTTGGTGCTGTTTCAGTATGGGGTGGATGGGACTAAATTATCTTTCAAGGTCCCTTCCAGTCCTACATTACGATGAATAAACGGTTATGTACACTTTCTTCTGGAGGACCATTGTAACTAGAGAATCATAGTACTTGGAAGGGCTGAGTGCTCCAAGCATAACGGTTGGAATATAACAGGGTCTTCTCAGCCATGCACATTCCAGCAACAGAAAAAAAAAAAGATTCCCATGCACTTTCCTGTGTGCTGGTTAATTGGAGGAGACCTTCAAACCGGAATCATCATGTCTACACTGAATGATTGTTATGGTTCCTGAGCCAAATTCTTCTAGGGTGGCATGGCACAGTCTTTTAGGGATGAATTTGGTCTCCTAGATCACTTTTTTAATCAAAGTGTGTATGGAAGGCTTCCCATAGTATTTTTGGCCAGTCCTTTTCCCCACTGCTGTATAGCATGCTGTGGGCCACTGCTGCCTTGTGCTCCAGAACAGGCTGCATTCAGCAGTAGATTAAGTGAATCCTGTGTCTACATAAAGCTAGGTTATTCCTGAAAAAGGGCTGATGAGAAGGCTCACTGCCCCAGGGATTGCCTCATGGTCCCCTCTTAGACCCAGTGCTCCTCTAAGGAGGGAAGTACTTTGTGCCACACATTTTATGAGGTGCAGCACACAAGTGGAGAAAGAGGAAAGACCTATTAATCCAGGACCACTCCCTGCTCACTTGTGTCCAGGGAGAAGAAGCTGCAATGCTCCAGGAGCTGCAATTACCATGAAACCATAATGCAGCTATGCAAGGGCTGCACGAACCTCGTCTCCACCATTGGAGATAGGAATCATGTAACCCAGGGATTCTAAAGAGCTGTATGTATGCATGCGGATGGTTAAGACACTTTATAAATGTTATTGTCCTACAATAATAATTCACACTTACATTCATAGATTTGAAGGGCAGGCAGGGCCATCAGATCATGGAGTCTGACCTCCAAAGAGACAAGAACATTGACCTTTCCCTACAATGGTTAAGAGGAAATTTGAACCACTAGCCGCCCACACACAAGGCATGACCCTTTCCAAAGCGCTATATAACACCTACCAGCTGGTCATCCCTAAGAGCTTTACAAAGGCAAGTCAGTGACATCATCTCCTTTTTACAGTCAAGGATACTCAGACACAGAGGTGCAGTCACTTGGCTAAAGACCCAGAGGGAGGCGGTGGCTGACTCAGGGATAAAAAACAGTGCCAATATTTTCAAAAGCAACTGGGCTCTGATTCTCAAAGATATTTGGGTACCTAAATACTCCAAAGGGGAGTTGCACACCCACCTTATGAAAACCAGGCCCCTTTAAGATGTTTAAAGCTGGACAGCCAAGAAACCAGGTAGCCAAGAAACGAGGCACCCAAAACCACTAGTCACATTTCTCCCCCCAATATTGGCCTCCAGATTCCAAGTCTTCTAATTTAGCACTTGATTACATGGCCTCCTTTTTACTTATGAGGTAGGACATCTATAGGCTCCATCGTCTGGCCTCAGTGCAATAGTTAAGACATCACACATGGGGGGGGAGTCACTCCTTGAACACACAACACCACTATGTTCTGCTTTTGTGTGATTTATTGTCAATCCTTTTACTTCCTCTTCCTAGTTTCCTTGCATACCCCGGCTCTTTATACACCATTTATTTATTTTCTTCTGCCTATGTTTTGTTACCATCGTTTTTCTTGTGAGTGTATGTAATTTTCTTGGAATTCTTTCATCACAGTCCATTATCCCAGCCGTGTTGTTGCTATGTAACGAAGCTGTGCTGCTGTTCCTACATCTTTCTTTGCTTTATCTCTGTGCTCTTTCAATTCTTAATTCTCTGTATCTCTCAAATGCTTTCCCCCCCCCTCCCAAAAAAAAGCCCAAAAGGCGCACTCACACACGCACACACAAAACCATGGGGAAAATATCTTTCATTTTCTCCCATACTGTTTTTCCTTTTTTGGAGTGAAGAAATAAGATGCGACAAGGCATGTGTTGCTGTGAGATAACACATGCCTTGGGGGATTTGTGAAGAAAAAGGCAAGGAGGAGCGCCTTCAATGACCCAAGATGAGAGTTATCTTGTGGTAACACACACCTAGATGTGTCTCATTATGGCTGCAAAGAGGGAGGGAAAAAGGGACCTAGAACTAAGAAAGTTAGCCTGTGATATGTCCTTCTGCCAGTAAAAACAGGGTAGGATTCCATCCAATAATCCTCTGGGAAATCCATCATAACCTGGAATACACATTATAAAACCAGAAGGGACCATTCATTACATCATCTGGTCTGACCTCTTATATGACAGGCCATTACATTTCTCCCAGTTTCCCCTGTACTGAGTCCAATAACTTGTGTTTGTATGAAGCATATTTTCCTGAAATGTATCCAACCTTGATTTGAAGACATCAAGAAATAGAGAATCCACCGCTTCCCTTCGTAGTTTGCGCCAATGGTTAATCACCCTCACTATTTTAAAATAAAATAAAGCAAAATGTGTCTTATTTCTAATTTGAAGTTATCTGCCTTCATTTTCCAGCTATTGTTTCTTGTTATGTCATTCTCTGCTAGATTAAAGAGCCCTTTAATACAGGGTATTTTCTCCCCATGAAGGTACTTATACACTATAATCAAGTCATTTTCTTTTTGATGATCAAAATCGATTGAGCTCTAAGTCTCTCACCGTAAGGCATTTTCTCCTGCTCTCAAATCATTTCTGTAGCTCTTCTCCGCACCCTCTCCAAGTTTTCAACATCCTTTTAAAAATGTGGACACTAGAAGTGTAGGCAGTATTCATTGTAGTATCAGTTTCATCAATGCTGAATGCCAAGGGAAAATCACCTCACTACTCTCATGTTTATACATACAAGGATCACATTATTCCTTTTTACCACTGTATCACATGGGGATCACCTATTGAGTTGATTGTCCATGATGACCCCTAAATCCTTTTCAGAGTGACTGCTTTCCAGGATACAGTTCTCATTCTGTAGCTGTAGGTTCCTGATCCTACTCTTTGTTCATAGACCTTTCATTGGGCTGTATTGAAACACATCTCATCTGAAAGTGACTAGCTTTCCAAGCAATCCAGACCTCTTTCTGTGACTGCCTGTTCTCATCATTAATCATTCTGACAATTTTTGTGTCATCCACAAATTTTACCAGCAGTGATTTGATATTTGTTTCCAGCTCTTTGATTAAAATGTTCAATACCATCAGGCCTACTACCAGTCCTTTTAGATCCCCTCTGGAAGCAAACCCCCATTTGATGATGGTTCACCATTCAGAAGTGCTTTTCGAGCTCACAGTTGGCCAGTTCTTAATCATATGCTGTACTGATATTATACAGTGCCAAGTTTTATCACGATATCCTGTGGAACAAAGTCAAACACCTCTAAAGACATTCCTCTAAAGATGAAGGTACTTGCTTTGGTGGGAACAAAGGGATCTTATGTTTTATTACTATCCAAGCTGTGGCCAAGCTTTCTCAACCAATCATAGAAATGCAGGGCTGGAAGGGACCTTGAGAGGTCATCAAGTCTAGTCCCCTGTGCTGAGGCAGGCCCAAGTAAACCTAGACCATCCCTGATAGGTCTTTGCCCAACCTGTTCTTAAAAACCACCAATGATGGGGATTCCACAACCTGCCTTGGAAACCTGTTCCAGAGATTAACTACACCTGTAGTGGTGACATGATGCCCCATATTCTTCATAAAAATATTGTTATAATATGAATATGGCATAACTAAGATATGTTTGATGCAGGATGGTTCATGTGAGATATCAGTGGAAAGGTTATGATGTACTGACTAGGATTATCCTATTTGTATGCATGTATCTTTTTTTTTTTTAATCTAAAGTGAGTAATATTGACTATGTAACAATTACAATTGGGTTTCCATCTGGGGAACGCTCACCAGACAGAATGCAATCAGTCTGGATTGGCCATTAGGGAGAACAATAGGACTTTGAAGATGCTAATCTCCCATCTTTCTGAGAAGTCTTCCTGAGGACTTATTCCTGCTTTGACACTGTAGGGTCATGTGATCATGTCACCTGGTACTGGATTCCATCTTGGACTACTAGTATTTTTCAACAAAGGGGGTGGGGAGCAAACTGGGAAACAAAGGATTGCTGACATATGTAAATCCTATTTAAGGCAAGGAAGTGAGTTAATGAGGGTCGGTTCTTCACTGAATCCCCACCCAGGATGACTGCTGAAAATACCTTAGACTGATTTCGGGAAGAAAGGACTGGACCCAGTGTAGAAGGTGTCTGGCCTGTGAAAGGAATACCTGGAGTTCTAAACTGCAAGCAAGAACAGTTTGTCTTCAAGAAACTCTGCAATCTGCCATTAAACAACATTTAGGGGGAGAAGTTACTCCTTGTAGCCAGTTTCTTTAGTGTATTAAGATGAGTTTGTGTCTTTGCTTTATTTGCTCAGTAATCTACCTTGATCTGTTTGCTATCCCTTAAAATCTATCCTTTGTAGTTAATAAACTAGTTGTTGTTTTCTCTAAACCAGTTTGTGCAGTTCATAACTCGGGGGGGGGGGGGGGGAAGAAAGCTGTGCATACCTTCCTCCACCTTGAGGGAGGGAGCGAGCGAATTTCATGAGCTTACGCTGGATAGTGTGTACTGGAGAAGGCTTAAGGGCCTGGCTCAGCAGGGCAATGTAAGGGAACCCAGACTGGTGTAACTGGCAGGCTCAATGGTACTCCAGCACATCAGGTGGCACCCCGGAGGGTGGGGGAAATACCTCACAGTAGTTAAAAAGTTTTTTTCCTTGCTGCAGACTAAGCCCATTACTACTTGTCATACCTTGAGTAGACATGGACAGCAATCACTCTGTTCTCTTTATAACTGCCCTTAACATATTTTGAAGACTTATCAGGCTCCCCTCACTCTTCTTTTCTCAAGACTAAACAGGCCCAGTTTTTTTAACCTTTTCTCATCGGTCAGGTTTTCTAAATCTTTTATCATCTTTGTTGCTCTCCTCAAGGAATCTCACAATTTGTCCACATCTTTCCTAAAATGTGGTGCCCATAATTGGATACTGTGCTTCATCTGAGGCCTCACCCGGGCCAAGTAGAGTGGGACAATTACCTCCTGTGTCTGACATATGACACGCCTCTTAATATACCCCAGAATATTATCCTTTTTCGTAACTTCATCACATTATTAACTCATATTTAATTTGTGATCCACTATAAAACCCAGCTCCTTTTCAGCAGTACTACCACCTGGTCCAGGGGTTAGCAAACTTTTTGGCCCAAGGGCCACATCTGGGAACAGAAAATGTATGGTGGGCCAAGAATACTCACTAAATTGGGGATGGGGTGTGGGAGAGAGACAGGGCTCTGGTTGGAGGTGCCGCCTCTGGGGTGGGGCCAGAAATGAGGAGTTCAGGGTGCGGAAGGGGGCTCTGGATTGGGGCAGTGGAGTAGGGTGTGTGTGGGGGGGTGAGGGCTCTGGCTGGGGGTGCGGGCTCTGGGGTGGGGCTGGGAATGAGTAGTTTGGTGTGTAGGAGGATGTTTTGTCCTGGGACTGAGGGGTTCAGAGGGCGTAAGGGGAATCAGGGCTGAGGCAGAGGTTGGGGTGCAGGAAGGGGTGCAGGCTCTGGCTGGGGATGCAGGCTCTGGGCTGTGGCTGGGGATGAGAGGTTTGGGGTGCAGAAGTGTGATCTGGGCTGGAATTGAGGTGTTTGGAGGGTGGGAGGGGGATCAGGATTGGGGAGCGGGGAGATGCTTGGGGGTGCATGCTCTGGGCGGCCCTTACCTCAAGCAGCTTCCAGAAGCAGTGACATGTCGCTTCTCTGGCTCCTACCCGGGGGTGTGGCCAGGCAGCTCTGCACGCTGCCCCGTCCGCAGGCACCGCCCCTGCAGCTCCCATTGGCTGTGGTTCCCAAACCCACAACCTGACACTTGCTGGACCCCACTATATGTGCTCTTTCAGTTTGACAGCAAACCAAAAATGGATGTATAAAGTTAGAATCCTAAGTTCATATATAGCTATTTCAATATGTGGCCTGATTTTCAAGAGTTTCAAGTCCTTCTAGTCAGTGGTAGCTGCTGCAGGCTTAGGAATTTTGAAAATCAGGTTGTTACTCGCAAATGCTTTTTGAAAATGTTGGCGTGTCGCTTTTTTAGACAAGGTGCCATGTTTGACATCCTCCATAAAATATAGCAATTCCCTCATTGTTCCTGGGCTAGTGTTCACCATGGTTGTTTAACTGGACAAGGTCAGTTGAATTCAGAATTCATTGTAGCAAATTGTGTTTTTTGCTTGATAGAAGCAAATCTGTAGAATTGTAGATTTTAAGGCTGGAAAGGACCATTATGATTTGCTGCTCTGACCTCTTGCATAGCGCCAGCTATATAATTTTACCCAGCAATTCCTGCCTCAAGCCCAGTAACCCATGATGTATAACAGGCTTTACTGCAGTGAGTGTTGGCCTTCTTTGACCCTGCCTGCATTAGAGGGACATCTGTTTTCAACATCAGTTTGGGAGCGATAGAGGTGAGGAATATTGTGAGAACACACGCATTGTGTTTCACACTGAGTGTCAAACATGCCAGATTTTCAAGTACAGACATGCCCCCACTTGCTGAGCCACCGTTTTATATTCCCTCTGCTAATTTTTTTTCTGTTCCTTACTGTCATGTCTAATTTCTTTCTTTTCTGCTGCTTCTTTCCTCTGTTTCTCCATCATGGTGTAGTCCGGACTAGAATACATGCTCCCCAGCAACCGTTTTTCAGCCACCATCAGCTTTAGCATGCCACAGAGAGGAAGGTAGAGCTGGCCTGTACACAATCTGTACAGACACAAACCTGGATGGAAAATATTTGGTCTTGCAGATCAAGGTCTGATCTTGCAGAGCTGCAGTGACTTGCAACATTGAGAGCCTCCCTCTTCAGAGTTGCTTCCATCTAGCTTATTTGGTGTAAGGGGAGTGGAAGGCTTTGGAGACTGGAAAGGAATAAAGAGCTTTTACCCTTGAGGGCTCTGAAAGTCATTCCTATATCAGCTGAGTGGTCAGGAGCCTACATGAAATGTCACATTTGCTATCCTGGTTACAGTCTCAGCAGAAATGTCTAGGAGGCACTGGGCATAGACATTGAACTAACCTCTCTCCTGTTAGTAGGCAAGGGGTGGAACGTTTTGCATGAGCAGCTGCCGTGAAGCACTTGGTCTATAGGTAAGTAAAGATCTCAGTTTTCAGTGCTGCCAATTATAGAATCATAGAATATCAGGGTTGGAAGGGACCTCAAGAGGTCATCTAGTCCACCCCCTGCTCAAAGCAGGACCAATTCCCAACTTGCATGTGTACCCAAGTTGAGAAGTGTGTTATAGGCCCTCCGCCATGCCCCTGGCTCAGAGGTGATGAGGCCATGACAGCCTCACCTAGGGTGCTCTCACTTATGCTGTAGCACATTATGCTCTTAGTTCTAGAGGTCCCTGGTTCAATTCCTGCTGTGTCAGCTAAGAGGGCGGCTGTGACGGGATGGATCACAGAAACCCCCCTGGAAGCTGCCAACTGATGTGCCAAGACTACCTCTGCTCCTGTTTTCCCTGCCAGCTCAGGAATCCAGCACCCTGTCTTGCTGAGCCAGACACTCCCGTCTGCTCCACAAAGACCCAGGGTCTGAGTTACTTGCCCCAAAGCTGCAGGTTAACCTGAAAACAGCTCAGAGAAGTGTGCTTGTCTGTAGCACTCAGATGCCTAACTCCCAATGGGGTGTAAACTCAAATAAATTAATTTTACCCTGTATAAAGCTTATGCAGGGTAAACTCATAAATTGTTCGCCCTCTATAACACTGATAGAGAGATATGCACAGTTGTTTGCTCCCCCAGGTATTAATATACACTCTGAGTTAAAATCACTTTCTACTTAGTAATTATTAAATACAGAAAGTAGCATTTAAGTGGTTCCAAGTAGTAACAGACAGAACAAAGTAAGTCACCAAGCAAAATGAAATAAAATGCGCAAATCTATGTCTAGTCAAACTGAATACAGATAATCTCACCCTCAGAGATGCTTTAATAAGTTTTTTCCTCAGACTGGACACCTTCCAGGCCTGGGCACAATTCTTTCCCCTGGTACAGCTCTTGTTCCAGCTTAGGTGGTAGCTAGGGGATTCTTCATGATGGCTCCTCTCCCCCTTTGTTCCCTTCCACCCCTTTATATATCTCTTGCATAAGGTGGGAATCCTTTTGTCCCTCTGAGTTCCCACCCCCTCCTTCTCTATTGAAAGACACCAGGTTAAAGATGGATTCCAGGTCAGGTGACATGATCACATGTCACTGCAAGACATCATTACCCACTTGCCAGCACACAGGTATACAGGAAGACTTACAGGTAAAACACAGCCATTTGCAGACAATGGTCCTGGTTAATGGGAGTCATCAAGATTCCAAACCACCATTAATGGCCCACACTTTGCGCAATTACAATAGGCCCTCAGAGTTATATTTCATATTTCTAGTTTCAGCTACAAGAGTGGTACATTTATACAAAAAGGATGATCACACTCAGTAGATTATATGCTTTGTAATGATACCTTACAAGAGACCTTTTGCATGAAGCATATTCCAGTTACATTATATTCACTTATTTTTAAATTTTTATAAAACCATATAGACTGCACAACATCACAGCGGCCATTGCACATGGTGGGAGAGACAGCGGGAATATGATGAAAAGAGACGTCCTAACGAGACTGATTATAACAGTTTTTTTCTGTACTCTTAAAAAAAGAAACAATCTTACTATGTCACAGTCGCACGTGTGTGAGTGCGAAAAAGCACTGTTCATAAAAAATGCTGGTACGAACACCCTGGAGAATGAGGCTAGCACAGAGAAGGGCTTCTCCCCAGCTTCCCAGCACACACTGCCACACCAAATCTCCTTTAAGACTCTTTGTTTTCTGTTTGTTTACTTTCCTGTTTTAAGAAAATAGTCTTAACTCACTCTATAGCCTGATCTATAGATTATGAATAAGAATTCCCAGTTATCACTTTGAGGGTTGACAGGTTCTTGTCCCAAGATCAGGTCCAGTATTATTAAAATGATTATATAGTTGGGAATCCCAACATGCATAGTTGCAACACTCACACTATAGGAACTCCTTTATATTTACAAATAAATAATCTATTAATACATTTGGCAAAGTCACACACACTCTAACTCATATGTAGATAGAGAGAATGCAGAAAGTACATCTGAACATTCATAGTCACACCATCCCTTGCAGAACAACCTGTAATGTTAGCCATTATCTTCCTCATCACCATCACCTTCCTCATCTTCACCATTGGCCATCATTCTGGCCCTTCTCTCCTACTGCCCAAAGGCTGGGATACCATTTTTATAATATGTTACGCTGATGCTACCATGTCTAATGCATATTCAGTAGAAGTTTCTCACCTCTTCCTTATTTGTATTTTCTCCCCTTACCAATGTTAAGTTGTCCTTCTATAGGTTAGTATATTTATGATTTCACCCCATTGTCATATACATCAATTCGTTGCCATGGTACTCTTGCAGTTGGATGTGCCGTCCAAAACCTTCCAGAAGCTGGTGTTAAGTGATGTCTCTGTGGTTGGCTGATGTCATTATGGACAAAAATCCCTCTTACACTCTACTTCCAGTTCCCCAAAACTCATGCGTTACCTAAGTTTATCTATGCCAAAGATTGTAGGCCTAAAGTGTCATGATAATTGCTGAAGCCAATGTCTTACAGGATACAAGTCTGTAGGTTCCTGGCATTACTGCTAAATCTAATAAAGCCAAATATAATGCAAAGCAGTGAATACAAAAGAGGTAAGCTGGCCCACAAAGTTGGAGGAGGCTAAAGGAAAATTTGTTTTGCTTTCATTTCATTTTGGGGGTGAGCCAGTTTCCCAGGTATCCCAAAGGTGGGGCAGACTCTGAATTGATTGGTCTGAATTCTGAGCTTGAGTCACTTCTTATTTATATCTGACTGCATTGTCTATTGTCTAATAGAAGTGGGCTGAGACCACAACATTCAGATCTAGATTTGCCTTTGGGTGCTCTATCTGGGGTTTTGGTTAGAGCCCTTGTCTGATATTCAGTCAGGGTTCAATCTGGAAGCCCTCATTCATGCTGGCAAGTATCTTTTTCCAGAAAGAATTTCATAAGTTATTGGTTCTACTGGTGTAAGTCAGCACCCAACAGGAGTAAAGGTAACAGAATCAAATCCTTAGTTCAGGGATTCTCAAACTTCATTGTACCATGACCCTCTCTTACAACAAAAATTACTACACCATCCAAGGAGGGGAGACCGAAGCCTGAGCCCGCCCAAGCTTCTTTGACCCAGGTCGTGAGGGAAGGGGCAAAACCGATGCTCAAGCGCTTCAGTCCCAGGCAGGGGGCCTGTACCCTGAGCCCCACCACCCAGGGCTGAAGCCCTAAGACTTCAGCTTTGGCCCTGGACCCCAGCAAGTCTAAGCCAGCCCTGGCGACCCCTTTAAAGTGGGGTCACAACCCATTTTGGGGTCCTGACCCAAGTTTGAGAACCATTACCTTACTTAGTTGCCTTGTTCATTGCGTGAGAAGTGTCACCTTACAAAATCACATGTCCAAAAGGTGGTCTCAATTGAAGCCATCAAATGGGGCAACTGGGTGCTCACCAAATATTTTTAGCAGCAGGCCCACATCGCTAAATAGCTCCCGCAACAAAATGTCATTAGACACATACCCAGCCACTTCTAGATCATGGAGCTGTGAGACTTCACCTCTCTGCCCAAGCTTTCCGAAACAATAAAGACCCTGATTTAGCAAGGGACTTAAGCATGTGCCTAACTTTAAGCATGCACATTTTCCTATTGGCTTAAAATTAGGCATATGCTTGCATACACCTGGCTGATTTGGAACCGAAAACCGGATTTCCTTAGCTGAGGAATAAAGTTGCAGGCAGCAGGGTGTTGGCGCTCGTTTAGTGAGATCTTGAATGTGTTGGAAGGCATTCAGATATGACGGGTGATGATAAAGGCTTGTAGCAATAAGAAATAGTAATAGTGATACCTGATTCATGCATGTGTATCTGTATACACCAACACAGGTGTATGTTGTGTGCACGAAAATCTGCGGTAACCAGTTTCCGCACCAATTTTGCAAGGTGGAAAATTCCACCTTAGCATTTACCATTGTATCCACAAAATCGCTGAGACAGGAACCCATTGACTGTTCCATGCTGGGCATACCATTGGAAGCAGGACGTCACAGACAAGATGGATGGATAACATTCTCCCGACTTTATACAGCTGTATCCACCGAGTCTCCAAGTGCACCTTTTAGAACTTTGATCCTGTTGAATACGCTGGATAGCTGAGTTTTCAAAACATATTCATCACCAGTGGAGCTCTATGCTCTGTTGATTGGGCTGCCTACGTTTTCTGATCATGCTGTGAACTTTAGTGGATGAAATTTTATACATAATCATGCTGCATTCTTTGCTGATTGAGCTGCCTGTTATCACTGTTTATATAGCTATTACATTCTGTGCTTGCTAGTCCAGTTTCTGGCTGGTTTCCCCCTCCCCCTACCCCAATATATTATGCAAAATAAACTGAACAGGAATTAGAGTATTTCCAACCTGCTGTGTCTTCAGAATCTCAGATAGCAAAATGCTTAGGTTTTCTTTCAAACAGTAGGATAAACGTTTCTCCAAAGATTGACGCCGCTGGTTATGGAGAGCTTGTGCCACTTACTATATGCAAAATAGAGAGATTTACAAAGCAACTGATTGCATCTTTATTTGCTTTATCAAAGAATCTAAAACCATAGCTAAAACTACAGAAAATGCACTTTAATGGTCTTAAAACAAATGATATCCTCAACGGATTTGTCGACAGCTTAACACATAAGCTCAGGCAGCTGAAGTAAAAGCATCTGCGATTTCCACTGCTAGTCTATGCACCTTAATAAGGAAAAGATTAAAAAGTTCAGTGCCTGAATGGCACAGCTTGGTCAGCGGAGTTTTGCAGCTGAACAAGTGTTGTCTACGCAGCTGGCTTTGCCAAAAATAAATAAATAAGGGGAATGAATAAGCTAGAGCTGCAAAATATGAATCTTCCCTAATAATAAAATATGCAAAAATGATAGTAAACTCGCTCCATTTATTAAATTAAATTATGCATCTCAATCAGCAAAGTGTGCAACAACCACACTCCAGAAAGGCGTCGCTAAATCAAGGGAAGACACAGCCCAATCAGGAAAATTTAACAACTTGATCATTAAATTAGGCAACGCTACCAGCACTGAGGTAAATAAAAAAGTACCAGATGAAATGTGGATTCTGATCAGTGCAGCCCAAACTAAAAGGGGAAGAAAGCAGGAATCGCTAAACAGTTGTTTTCCCACTCGGTCAGATCCTCAGCTGATATAAATTGGGGGAGCTCCCATATAGTCCATGAAGCAGTGTCTGTTTTATCAGATGACGATCTGGCCAAGTGAATTTTTGTTGTAACCGATTTTTCTTATTTATTATCATGATAGTGCATAGGAACCTCACTCAAGGATCAGATCCCATTGCACGAGGCGCTATACAGATAAGTAACAAAGAAACCAGTTCCGCCTCTAAGTTGCTCGCAATCTGTCTTTTTGTCTTTCTACAAACTATTCTCTAACGCCATCAAAAGTTTGATTCCGGGAGCCACTTGGTGAAATTCTATCACCTATGTTATGCAGGAAATCGGACTAGATGATTGTAATGGTCCTTTCTGGCCTTAAAATCTATCTGTCCACATGGCATAGGGTGTAAGGCTAGAATAGGAGGACGAGGGGACATAATTTAGCAGGAAAGGTTCTTTCCCCACTGTGTGGAGGAGTTATACAATTCCTGCCCCCCCGTTAGTCAGGATGTGTTGCAGGGGGAGCTTAATAAATCTAGGAACTTCCGGGCCAGGGAGTTCTCTAGTTGCTGCTTAAGGCATGCCAGGTTGTGTTTCTTCTCACACTGCTTCGTTGCCTTCATCCCATTGTAACTGTTGGCCCTCTCTTGCCTCATGCATACCTAATCCCTTACGTAAGCTGTGCCTGAAACTGTGGCAACGTTCCATAGTTACGCAGCACCCACACCAGATTTCCAGGGAGAGGCCGAATTTTCAGACACCAAAGGAAGCAGGAGCCGGCGCTTTACAATTGCAAGACCAATAGTGCTCTGATCAAAGCCAATGGGAAGTTTTCCATTGACCTCAGTGGGAACAGGTTGAGGTCATACAAATCACTCGGGGCACAATCCTGCAATTTAAGAGGCCCTGTTTAGTTCAGTGGGACTACCCACATGAGGAAGGATTGAGTACATGAATAAAAGTTTGCCAGGTGCTCAGATACTATGGTGAGTGACAGAGTATCCCTATCAGTGCATTAGATAGCCCTCTTAGAGCATGCCAAGTTTACAAGGAGCAATACAAACACACGGTAATCCATGGTTACTGTTTTTCTGTTGGTCGTACCTACAGGCCTCAGCTGAGATCAGCACCCCATTGTGCCAGGCACTGTACACACACCAACAGTCCCTACTCCAAATAGCTAACAGTCTAAATAGATAAGACAGAGAAAGGGTGGAGAAGAACACAGAGGCACAGAGAGATGAAATGACTTGCCAAAGGTGGCACAGCTGGTCAGTGGCAGAATCATTGGTGATGGCAGGCCCAGTGTCTTATCTGCTGGACCACACTCCCTCTCCACACCATACCTGACTCATTAGACCATGATGCCTCCTCAGTTATCCTTGTCTAGCACTTAGTGGTTTCACCCAAGAGTGATCTCTCTTACATGGGGTCACTCATAAAAATAAATAGCTTGGCTGGTGCTTTGTCTCTGCCAACAGCAAAGATTAAGCACCACATAGCGCTCTTCCATGCTTGTTTGGCACCACGCCTCCTCCTTGCGATTATTAACTTCCTAGCATTCTGGAATACTCTCCTCATTATCTCGACTGTCTCTGGGCCACAGGCTGGAACTCCAGTCCTCTGGTTATCCCTTAGTGGCTGGATAGATAGCTCACTTCCTTCCCTCTGGCAACAGGCAGCTATTGTTGTTCTGTCTCTCTCAACAGTGGCTTAACCGTTCATATCCATGCACTGCTTAACTTGACTTCAGCTCATTAAAACAAAGAACTTTAGACTGAGCCACTCCTCGTGTGGAGCTGCAGCTTCTGGAGGAGAGACATAGGTGGGAGATGGTTCAGCGCTGGTTCATGAGCCTAATCAACCTCCTGGGTATTCCTCAAAGAGGCGTGTTTGGTTGTTTTTTGCCTGCTTATTAGGATTGCATGTGACCACTTTCAGTTCAAGCCCTGACCTTTGTTGGGAATTCCATGCCGCTGGGTTTTATTTTGACTTCAGTCCCTTGGCCTAAAACGTCCTTTCCTGGACCTAACCAGTCTCCTTGGATCCTAACTCACCTGCCTGCATCCATCTGTCTCCTTGTAGGTCCCTGAAAACTTCCATGCAGCTGCTCCTTTCTACCCAACACAATGCAATTTAAGTGTTTATAGTGCATCCATCCATGTGGCATTTAGGTCCTGATTCCTCTCTCTTCAGAATGAAACATTGCCTGATGCAGGGCTGTGCCAGAATACACCTGTATCCATACCCTACGCACTATTGTAATAATCTCTGTACAAATTATGCCTTGCAAGGAATCATTTGAAAAAAAATAGAATTTGCTTGTCAGTATTGTCCTGGCAAAATAGGTGTAATAACATTGTATGTGAAGTTATAAGATGCCCCTGTGTTGTGTTAACAACAGGATCCAAACTCCACAGCCCTGTCCAAACATAAATTGGCAAACAAAGGAATGTGTGCTCTGCTTTATTTGCATTTAGCCAGTGAACAGTCATCAACCAGGTAGGGAAACTGTGGAGGCTCAAACTGGTGGGGAAAAGCCAACAGGGAACATCCTTCCCCATAGACTTTTTTGTCTCCTACCTCCCAGCTGGAAATGTTTTTCAAGCGTGGGACTGAAACTATGGAAAGAAGGGACAAACATGCCACAGGACCCCCCCCCCCCCCCGACCCTCCCCCCCGCCTATTGCAGTCACTGCACCTGAAGAGAAAAAGGTGTTGGAGTCTGCGGAGGGATCCTGACCTGAGAGTTTGCTCAATAATCTGGTGAGATTATTGTGGTGAGAAACTCTGCTTGAATCATAGGGGACCATAAGGGTCATCTTTTAGCCTACCCCCCTGCCCCGATGCAGGATTTGTTGTGTCTAAACCATCCAAGACAGATGGCTATCCAGCCTCCTTTTAAAAACCATCAGTGAAGGAGCTTTCACAACCTCCATCGGTAGTCTGTTCCATTGTCCTACAGTTCTTAGAGTAGGGAAGTTTTTTCCTGAGATTTAATCTAAATCGGTTATACTGTAGTTTGAAACCATTGCTTTTTGTCCTGCCTTCTGTGGCAAGGGAGAACAACTTTTCTCCATCCTTTTTATGGCAGCCTTTCAAGTATTTGAAGACCGCTATCATGTCCCCCCCTTAATCTCCTCTTTTCCATACTAAACATACCCAGTGCCTTCAGCCTTTGCTCATGTGGCTTGCATTCCATCCCTTTGATCATCTTTGTTGCTCGCCTCTGTATTCTTTCCAGTTTCTCCTCATCCTTTCTATACATTAGTGACGAGAATTGGGCACCGTACTCCATCTGGATTGGACAGAGTACTCCAGCTGAGTCTAATATAGTTTGTTAAGTTAGGCATTAGTAAATGTCTTATCTTTATTTTCTTGTAACCATTTCTGACTTTTATGCCTCATTACTTGTACTCACTTAAAATCTCTCTCTTTGTAGTTAATAAACTTGTTTTACTGTTTTATCTAATCCAGTGTGTTTAAATTGAAGTGTCTGAATAACTATTTGAGATAAGAAGCTGGCATATTATTCCCTTAAGGAATAACGGACTTTAAATATATGTGTACTATCCAAGAGAAGGCTGGGCAGTACAGGACCTACATTTCTGGGTGGAAATCTGGGACTGGGGGTGTGTTGGGGTCACCCAGCAGTCTAACCATGGCTGGTGAGAGCCAGAGTGTAACCCACGTGTGGCTGGCAGGCTGCAGTTACATACAGACACTCAGGGTGTGGCTTGCATGCTGGAAGGGTGCTTGTGAGTGGCACAGGTGGGAGCTACTTCAACAAGGCATTATAAGGCACCCAAGGCTGCAGGGCAGGGTGACATATCTCCCCACTTGTCTGGACTGTACCCTGGTATGTCACAAGAGCTAAGTTGAGTCTTCCAAAAGCAAGATTCCTTGAGCTCCTCTCTTATCATATGGGATAGAATATTACCTGATTCTCTCATTATATTACCTCCTTCTGCTGACAGACCATCCCCTTTTACACTCCCAAAGCATTCTGATTTGTTTGATCAGGAAAGGGCCGGGCTGCCTGTCCACTCTTATCCATTTTAACTCTGCCGCTAGTTAAAGGGCAGTAACATGGGACCACATTTTTTTTTTTGCTGGTGTAAACTAACACAGCTCCATTTTCAGTGGACCTGCCCCAAGGCAGGTAATTTGCCCGTAATTTTCATATGTATTATCCTCTAACAATATCACCGGACTGTGCGAGAGAAATCCTGAAAGAAATTAGGAAAATGTGAGCGTTGAAATTCTTTCTCTCCTTTTGTGATTTTGGAAAACAGACCAATTTCCTGATGATTCTTTATCCCAGGGGTAGGCAACCAATGGCACGTGTGCCAAAGGCAGCACGCGAGCTGATTTTCAGTGGTACTCACATTGCCCGGGTCCTGGCCACCGGTCCGGCGGGCTCTGCATTTTAATTTATTTTTAAATGAAGCTTCTTAAACATTTGAAAAACCTTATTTACTTTACATACAACAATAGTTCAGTTATATATTATAGACTTATAGAAAGAGGCCTTCTAAAAATGTTAAAATGTATTACTGGCATGCGAAACGGTAAATTAGAGTGAATAAATGAAGACTCAGCACACCACTTCTGAAAGGTTGCCCACCCCTGCTTTATCCAGTTAATAATGCAAGGGTAGAAAAGCGGACTCACCACTGGTGTGTGCCGTCATAGCAGAGCACTGCGTGGCAGGCTCTTCTCATCTAGGGCCCCCAGCTGACAGATGCACCAGCCCTAGTGATCTACCCCTTCTTGTTACCCAGCCCACCAGCAGGATCACTTTAAAGTATCACCCTTTCTGGGATAACAAAGTCCAACAGTCTCATGCCGAGTCTTTGATCTGAGTCCAGACTCACTAGTCCTTCTACTCCTGGCCTCCAGGGTCTTCCCACTACCTTTTTTGGTGGCCGTGTAGGGGAAACCAGGCCACCCTCTCACGTGGGTTCCAGCCCAGGGACCCTGTAGTAAGCAGGTCTGTCTATTCGGAGCATTACACCTCACTTCCTCCTGGGCTTCTTCCTACCCAACCTTTCAGTAGACCCTTCCCATGGGTCTTTCCTGGGCCCACTACTACCTGTGTCCTTCAGGCACCAATATCTCTCTAGGTTCACCCTTCTTTCAAGGCAGGGACTCACAGACGGAATCTCAAATGGAAATATAAACTTAAATCACTTCAAGCCTCAGGAGGGCAGAACTTCCATCTCTCTTAAGTTTTCCCTGTGAGCTTTTCCTCAGTTGAGCACCAACTCCCACAGCTGCTTCCCAGGGCTGCTTACCAACACAGTCCAAACCCCGCAGCCTTGTCCAAACAGAAATTGGCAAACAAAGGAATGTGTGCTCTGCTTAATTTGCATTTAGCCAGTGAACAGAGTCATCAATCAGGAAGGAAACGAAGGAAGCTCAAACAGGTGGGAAAAAGCCAGCAGGGAACATCCTTCCCCATGGGCTCTCCCCAGTTCTCCTTCTGCCTGACTCCTATCATGCCCTTCCCCAAGAGAGGGAACACCCAGGCTTGTCTCTCCTGGATCTCTCTCTTCCCAAATGAGCAGGCCTTCCTGACCCTTTCCCAGCTGTGTCCAATGATTGCAATGACACCATCTGATCAGAGTCAGCTGGGAGATACATGTTGTGTTACAGGAAAAGCTGAGACCAATTCCCCATGAAGAGCCAGCCAGCCTATGACTAGGATCATTTATGAATGAAAAGGGACTGTCTCCTGTTCTATATTTGCAAGTCCCTAGTGCAAAATAGGCCTCCTATCTAAATAGAGGCCTCTGTTCTAAAATAACATAAATAATCATAATTAGAGCTGGTAATAAATAATTGTTTTACTTGGGAAATCTTAGGGATTTTTAAAAAAATTCTTGCAATGGATTTTTCATGGTTTTGGGAAATAAACTGAAATATGAACTTTTTTGTTTTGTTTTTTCTTTATTTCTCTCACCCATTTTCCTCCCCTTTCCTTCCCAGTAGCAGAATCCAAAAAAAGTGGATGTTTAAAAAGTAAAGCCAAACAAATTGGGGTTTCATTTTATGTTTTTGTTTTTTATGTTTAAAATTTTTTAAAAAGCCCATGAACATGTTACGTGGAATGAATAAGGTCATTTTCTGTCAAAAGTGATTTTGATGAAAAATTTTCAACCAGTCCTACTGATAACAATGTTCTGCATCATCATCTGATAAAACCACATCCCACTCCTGCAGTTTCCAAGAATTTTTGTATAAAGAAGACTCCTAATTTCCTGTCCCTCTGGAAATACACACTAGGGGGAGTTATTCAGCTAAGCCCCTGACTTTACACAACTGAAGTTCGAGAGCTTTGCTACTGATGTCAATAGCGGAAGGCTCATGCCACTAAAAACATGGCAGTCTATGCACTATGAGTATGTATGGGGGGAGATTCACAACCTGCCCCATACATTCAAAACTAGCTTACTTTGTTAAGGGAGGAATAACTCAGTGGTTTGAGCATGGGTCTCCTAAACCCAGGGTTGTGAGTTCAATCCTTAAGGGGGCCATTTGGGGATTGGTCCTGCTTTGAGCAGGGGGTTGGACTAGATGACCTCCTGAGGTCTTTTCAAACCCTGATATTCCAAGTCCTTAAGGGAAGCTGACACTGATATAGTATATGGAGCCACTTCAATCATTAAGCATTACAGGTGTTTGTTTAAACTTAGCATACATGAAAAACGATAATGATTTGTTTTGTACCCAAAGCTCGAAAGAGGATTATGCTGCCTGTCTGCTTGCTGTATGTGAGGTGTGTGAGCAAAGCAATTTAACAGCCACATCCAATTTCTCTGCATCATCAGGATCATGCACATCCATTAAAATACTAACTTTTAACCATTAATATGCTTCTGAAATCATTATAAAATAACGCCTCATGCAGCCATTTGGTCCTTGTGTGAGCCAAGGTCATTTCCACTATAAATGTCTTCAGTACTTTGTACTGGATTTCATGTTTGACAATTCTTCTCAATAAATTCAGCGCTCTTGAAAACCAGATATTAGATAAAAACATAAAACCCTGAAGGCAGGTAGCATGGAACCTTGACAAGTCCCCCCACCGGGTCTGCCAATGCTCTCCTTTCTTGATGGGCTTCTCCTGGGGTCAGTTAGGCAGATGAGTTTTATGGTCAAGGGACGTGACAATGCACATACAGTCTAATCCTGCTTGCCACCTCTCGGCCCAGACAGGACCCTTGGGTGGAGCAAAACTGGTGCAACTTCATTTCATGGGCATGGGTCAAGCTTTGTTGACTCATTGCTGGGGCATTGAATCAGTGGTGCTTCAGAGGAAAGAATAACCCCTTCTGGGTGCCTCGCTTCTTATAGCTCCCTGGGCTTTTTCCCAGGGAGGTCTTTCATTCTAGAGCTGTGTCAGCTCAACCCATCTCGATCCTGCAAGGTGCACTGTTGAGCATCTTGAACTCCCCTTAAAATGAAAAGGAGCTGAGGTGCTCGGAACCTCTCAGGAGATGCTCAGCAACTTGCAGGCTTGAGTCCTGAGCATGTAGGACCCTGCACTTACACATGTGCTTCAGTCCCATTGACTTCAATGGGATTTGCGCATGCACTTAAAGTTAAGCACATGTTTAAGTGTTTTGCTGAACTGGCCCATAAGAGCAGTCATATCCCAGGAGGGCTAGGATACAAGCTAACAACCCTCTAGACAGCCTTTTAAAAATGCACCCTATCACTTCTGTGCTACGCCAAGTATTTAACAATGAAAGTCAGGGCTCGAAACACAAACCACCTTCTCCGTAATGTTGGCTAATGGATAAAGAGATAAAACACTTATGAGAAGACACAGCCCCTCCTGAAATGATTCCTTAAGGAGCATCTGCCCTTTACTTAATGATGCAGTCACTTGTTATAATAAGATTTAGAAGACTGTTTATTTATTTGAGGGTATAATTATTTAATTTACACAGCCCAGTGCTGGAGACGCAGATGAGCTAGGAGGTTTTGTTCATATTTTGGGGGGTCATTTAGCCATTCATTTGGGGACAAGTGCTTATAAAATGTAAAATGTTGCTGTAAATGGAACTTCTCCCCAGGCGTTCATTTCTTTTTTATACCTTAAGCAAAGGAAGCTGATGATGATAGTCATTCCAAGCAATCACATTATTAATAACCGTGTTTATTGCAGTAGTGTCTCAGGACCAACCAAGAGTGGGGCCACATTGTGGTAGGTGCTGTCAAAACCCAGAATACCAGACAATCTATGCCCCAAAGAGCTTACCATCTAAATAAGAGCTTACAGTCTAAATATTCAGGGTTGTTTGTTGGTACTGGATGATCTCACACTTTCTACTTGGCTACACATGCGAAGCGTTGGAAAACAGTTCATGGGATGGCCGTCAAGAAGGGTACTCTAATGGGGCGACTGCACTGTAATCCTTTGTATCTTTTTACAGGGCTCATCTGACTGTAACATCTGAATGCTTCCCAGTCAATTAGTCCCCTGACACACAAGTATTATTACTCCCATTCCCAGATGGAGAACTGAGGAATAGAGAGGTGAAGTGACTTGCCCAAGACCACACAGGAAGTCTGTGGTAGAGTTAGGAACTGAACGCAGATCTCGTGAGTGCAACCCAGTGCATTAATCAGGAGACCAACCTTCTTTCATGCATGAATCCGGAGCAGCAGACAAAAAACTACTTTAAGGGCTTATCTGCATGAGAAAGTACCAGCGGTTTAACTCTGAGGTGTGACTTTCAAACCCATTTATTTTAACCAGTGCAAAAGGCTGATGCAATATTCGGGGTGGGAGGGTGGGGAGGGTTGGTTTTTCAGTGAAAACCCAGGTTTGGGGAATGAAAATGGCTTTTTAAAAAATGTCCATTTAGTAGAAAAGCCATTTTCCATTGGGAAAAGAAAAAAGAACGGGAATTTTTCAATCAGCTGTACTGCTTAGCATTAAGCCATGTTGGCATCTGAAGAAGTGAGGTTCTTACCCACGAAAGCTTATGCTCCCAATACTTCTGTTAGTCTTAAAGGTGCCACAGGACCCTCTGTTGCTTTTTACAGATTCAGACTAACACGGCTACCCCTCTGATGCTTAGCATTAGTTTACAGAGTTATCAACACATTGAGATAATTAGGGCAAACTCCTGACCTAGGAAAGCATCCCTATTCTGGAAAGTGTTTACACGCATATTTGACTTCAAGTATGTACTCAAGTCCCAGTGAATTGTAATGGTATTTAAAGGTAAGTGTGTGCTTAAATTCTTTGCTGATTCAGGGCCTTGGGGCAGATTTACAGAGACATTTAGGTGAGTAAAGTTACAGATAGGCACCTAAGTCCAGATCCTCAAAAGTTCAGAAATCAGTGGGAGTTAAGTGCCTAAATACCTTTGAGGATTGGGGACCTAGAAGGATTTAAACAAAATCACTTAAGCAGGTTAGGTGCTTAACTCCCATTGAAAGTCAATGGGAGTTGGGTGCTTAAGGTCAGATTTGTAAACATTTTTAAAAACATCAAGATGCAGGGAGATGCCTAGTGGAATTTTCAAAAGTGTCGACGTGTCTAACTCTCATTGATTTTTCGTGGGTGGGGGAGGCATAATATGTGATCATGTAACTGAAGATTATATCATAATGCATACACACAAATGGGCTGAATTAAGGTCACACTGGCAACCTTAATTATAGTATTTTCCGGCTTTTGAGTGCTTGACTTTGCAACCTTAATAATGTTCTTTTAATGTAATATTTTTGTGCATAATTTAATAATGCATAGTATATAAGTGCCAAGGACATTTAAAAGGATTTTTTTTAAAGACAGATACCCCTCTGAACAGCAGTTTATTATTTCAGAAACTATTTTGCAGAAACAGAGTAATTTTAACAAGGAATATATATATATATATATTCTAACTTCAAACTTGTCTGAATAAAATATTATCCTTTTTGAACTACTGTATGTAATTTCTTCAAAATATATTGTTCTGAATTCTCTTTAATGAGAATCTGTGTACAGAATTTATACTTGCATGCTACTATCAATGTATCTCTAATTGTACAAGTGCAAGGAAATGGAAAATGGATTTTTTTCCATAAAATGACATAAAAAGCATGTATGTTTCTTGGTACAAAGTATTTAATTGTATTAAGCTGCTTCTGTGTAATTGTATTGCTGAGGCACCCTAGAGAGTATGGTAGTCGCTGATAATTAATCTGGTAATTTCTTTCTAATCTCTGTATTTTATCAATACATTCCCCGTATTACAGTCTGTTGTAAATCTGTCATAGTAAATTGTCTATGGATCTTTCATACAGATCACTTTCGTGGCCTGGGTCTGACATACATAGATCATTAGATTCTACAATCTTGGGTATCCATGTGTAGAAGAAACTGTATTATGTTTATTGTATGTATTTGAGAAACTGTGCATGATCGTGTAATTAGTGACTGCAGGTAGGATGCTGTGCTCCACACCTAAAAGGCACAGGACAGAACTCACAGTGCAGGGGGTCTAAGGAAGCTTTAAGCCATCTTTAGTCCCTCCCAAATCCGGGTTGGAGAGACCCTGTATAATTTAGACAGCCCTAGGGGCCAATCTAAATTGCAACAACTTCCCCTGTGGGCCACAGCACTGCCCTGAAGCATGGCGGTGCTGTGTGATGAAGAGACACCTCTGATGGCATGCTAGGTTCAGGGATGGAGGCAGCAGGGGCATGTCCTCAGCACACAGCTCTGCCTAACTAGCAAGGGGGTCTGAGAAGTCAGGCCTTCTGTCTGTCCTAGGAGTGCCTGCATTGGAGGACTCCACTTTGGCTTTATGCAAAGTTTGTAGGGTTCCATTATGCTGTGCTGGCCCTTTGCCCTGTATAAAGGAGCTGGATCTGGGGTTAAGGTTCACACCCTGAGTTGCAGTACATAAGCACTATGGGGCAGAGTTAAGATTGTGTATGCAAAGACTTAATCATGAGTAACTTTATTCACAAGAGTAAACCACTCATGGGGGAATTCTGAGAGTCAACATGAGGGACATTATCATAGAAATGTAGGTTTGGAAGGGACCTCGAGAAGTCGCTGAGGCAGGACCCAGGAAACCTAGACCATCTGGACAGGTGTTTGGCCAACCTGTTTTTAAAAACCTCCAGTGATGGGAATTCCACAACCTCCCTTGGAAGCCTGTTCCAGAGCTTAACTACCCTTATAGTTAGAAAGTTCTTCCTAGTATCTAACCTAAATATACTTTGCTGTAGATTAAGCCCATTACTTCTTGTCCTTCCGTGCACATGGAAAACAATTGATCCCTTTTCTTTTTACAACAGACCTTAAAATATTTGAAGACAGTTATCAGATCCCCATTCACTCTTCTTTTCTCAAGACTAAAGATCCCCAGTTTTTGTAACTTTTCCTCATGGGTCAGGTTTTCTAATTACGCGATTTGTCAGAAAAGACTCCAGAAGATCTGTTCTTTAGGATTTATGGATTAAGGGAGGTATTTTCCATTTTATTAGAATTTGTATTTTGATTGTCAGTGATGCACCGAAATTTTAAGGCAAGTGAATATAGAATCTAAATAGATAAAGTAAGCAATAACACCAATATAATATGAAAGTTGTTATAATTTAAAGCCTTTCAGTACAAACACTTCTCAGGAAGCTATGAGACTTTTTAAAATTCACATCTAAATACATAAGTCATATCTAGGGCTGTGCAAATAACAGATTTTCCAGTTCACTAGAAATTTAAAAAAAAATAAAAATAAAGGGTCAAACCAAAAACCGAATCCTTTTACAATTTCTGACAAATTGAAAAGTTGAAAAAAAAAGTGTCATTGCGAGCCAAACAAAATGTTTTATTCAACTCAAAATGAAATCTTTCATTTTGATTTCAAGCTGTTTCTTCTACATTTTTATTTAAAAAAAAATGAAGGAAATTTTTAAATGAAAAGTTGTTTTGAATCAAAATGTTTCATTTTGTTTTTTGGCTTTTAGGGTTTTTTTTTTTTTTTCTCAGTTGAAATAATTCATCAGAATCAACACAAATTCAAGAAGTGTTTGTGGTACCGAATCTACATTTTTAATTGGAAAAAGACTTTGCCAAAAAAATGTCACACCACTCTAGTGACATCCTACCACCTCCTGTGAAGAGAAATTCAGCATAGTGCGCTATTACAAAGATGAGGCCAGGAATTTGAAAAAGAGGCATTTTGCCTATTCAGATTAAAACTAGGTTTAAATATTTTTGGACAAAATTGAATAATTAAAAATAAATTCCTCTTAAATAATAGAAACAAACACAATGGAGAGCTGGTCAGAAAATGGGGTAAAGAGGTTTCAAACATGAAATTGTGAGGTTTTTTTTCCATTTTGCTAGGTCCTAAATAAATACATTTTTCATTACATTCTGGGACTCTATTTTACCAATGTTTTTATTGAAATTTATTTTGAAAAATACTTACTGAAACCATAGGTTTCAGAAAGAAAAAATAATTTTTATGAAACAAGTTTAACACTTTAAAAACAATTTCAATAAAAATGTTGCTAGGAAACGGTTACATTTTTAATGAAAAAAATCAATGGCATTCACTGAAATTTTGTTTTGGGCAAAAAAATGATTTTTCACAAAGGGCCATTTTTCACCATAAATACTTCTCTTGCAAAGATTTCAAGGAGCCCTAAACCCAATGAATGGACTCACATAATAGTGAATAATTAGAGCAAATCTAATTTCCAACTGTCTGTCCCAAAAAAAGTTTCAAGATTTAAAAAAAAAATCATTCCAACTTGGGATAAAAATCCAAAATTTTAAATTGTTCAAAAAAACAAAATTAGAAAAAAAATAACTTCAGGTCACAACATTTCATTTTGATAAATCTGCAATATTTTGTTTCAATTTCAATCCTTTGGGGTCTTTTAATTTTTTTATATAGAAAATAATTTTCAAAACAAAGTCACTTCCAAGTTAAAAAAAATCAAAACTTTTCATTCTGAAAATGTCAAAATCGACATTTCAATTAATTTTTTCCTTTATCCCCCCAAGACAAAATTTTGTAAAAAAAAAAAATTGATTTGTCAAAATGGCAAATTCCAACAGAAAAGCTCTTTCAATTAAAATATTCTGACCAGCTTTATGAATAACATTGAGAGTCTATTGCTCCAGGCCCAGGGATGTAAGTGAGAGGAACACAGCCAAAGACTAAGGATATGTTTACACTACAAGCTAGGAGCGTGATTTCCCTTCTCTCATGGAACGAACATGAGTATAAGTGGTAGTCCATCCATGGTAGCAATGCTTGCAGCAATGCCTGGCTGTTGTGCTGAGTGCAAACTTGCCTCAACTGGTCAGTAGGTACTTGGCATTGGTTCAGCTGTGCCCCCACTACTGCTACCCAAGGTACCACAGCTCCACTGCTTTTTGTGCTTGTGCCTGCTTGATGAGAGCTAGTAAGAGAATGTGTACACGGCCAGGGCAATCACACCCTTCACTCATGGTGTAGATGTAGCCTACGGGTGTAATCTAGCCCCATTGAAGTCAATGGGAGTTTTATCACTGTCCTCACTGAGTCAGGATTTCACCCTATATCTTCCCCAAACGAGGATTCTTCAGTCTGTCCAGCTTAGGCTTACTGATTTAGACCTTTCCCTAATCAGGACTCCAGTTCTCCCAGGTGATCAGCCAAACACCCATTGCTTTTCTTGCTCTGTTCTGCCACCCTCTCTGACCTTCCAAAATTACTCCTGTCACTAGTTCCACCCCTCTCCTAGCAAATCAACTCTCTTATCCAAAGAGAGTTGATTTGCTAGGAGAGAGGTACTCAGCTGTCTACCACTGTGCCAATCTCTGATCAGTCCTAAATCTCCCCTCCTGGAGACACCCTTTCACAGTCCATTACAATATTTAGCCTGCACCCAGACATGAATATTTTACAGGTGCAAGTTAAGCAATATAGCTCGGAATGTGCATAACCTTGATGCTGAAATGTGTTCGGATTTAGTTCTGTGTCCACTCTAAGGCATACATTTATGTAATCTGCACTGTTTGTCCTCAAAAGATATTGTATTGTCTGGAAACATTTTTTTTTAAAGAATTCTAATTATATGTTTGAGTTATTGACCTTTTTTCAAACACTTTCAAAAAAGGCATGCTCATTAAGAGTCTTTTGTCTACAAAACAAGTATGTTTTCCTAAGCCATAGAGCAACCAAATTCTAATTGCTGGCTTCATTATACAGAAAAGTAGAAGTGTAACAATCAAGAGCCTTATTACACATACATAATTGAGTTTCATTGCAACTTATCAAAACATAAACTGAGTTAAACACACTTGCAGAAAATGTCGCATCATCAAATCAACACTTTTATTATACAAAAGTAATTGTGTTTAAAGACACCAAGCATATGTTATATATACAAAAAAACCCATAGAGTCGTAATATGATTCAGAAGTCTTGGCAACTCTTTAATCTCAGAGCGTGTTTTGAAAGTGACATGATGCTAAATTGAAGTCAATGGAACTATTTGCAAGAGATTACTCCAACCAGTGCTGGGGTCCTGGACAAAATCATTTGAATGAGCCCCAGTTGCAAGGTTAATGACCCTACCCATTGGTTGTTAGCAGGGGTCAAACGCAAGATCTCCAGCACTTGTAACCACTAGTGAGCATGGGTTACTAGTCTTTAGTGTTATTCACTCTATAGAGCAGAGGTGGCCAACCTGAGCCTGAGAAGGCTTTTTTATTTAAGATTGGATGGATTTTTCTGAATCATTTTGCCCCTACACTATATCAGACATTGTTACATCTAGGATATTTTGTTTTTACTTTCCATCATTACTATTTATATTTATGAGCTGTTATAATTATTATTAGTAGTAATATTTACTTGTATTACAATAGCGTGGAAGTCCCAGACAAATTTGGGACCTATTTGTTGCACATAGTAACAGACCCGAGGAGATTATAATCTAAGCAGAATAGAAAAAAATAGAGATGAATAGAGCTGAGAGGAGAATATATGTTCCCTGAGTTCCAGTTGAACACCCTGTCCAGTGGACCATGAGGTTTATCTAGTCTAATCATCAGACCCTTGAGCCTAATCTAATAACACACCCTTTCCCTTCCCAATGTCCAGGCAGCTTGTGGCAGGTCTCCTTTGACACCTTTTCATGACCATTAATAACCTGCAATGCAACTATTTACCCTGCTCAGCCACTTCCAACTCTTCGACTGGTTTCCCGCACAAATAAATGGTGGGAGGAGGAAACTATAAAAGAATTTTTTTTCAGGGCTCTTCAGTGCCTCCTTTACCATATCCATCAACTCTTTTGCTAGCACTTGTAATGTGCCCTAGTGTGACATCTTTGCTTGACTCCACATGTTTTATGCATCAGTTTCTCTAACATTCAAGCAGGCTTCATAGAGATATATTTAGAGACTGATATATGTGTGCTATTAATTGTATATGTTACATACAGTATATGAAGCAAGCGGGAGAAAGAGGGAATCTGATTACTCTAGGGCATCAGCGCCTTTCAACCAATAATAATTTAACATCTCTATTAACTACCTTTTGATGGTCTCTGTAGAGGGTACATACTGTTTTATATACAGGATGCATAATAAATTTCTACAAGATTATGCTGCAATTGAGTAGAAAGTCTATAATGCATAAGTGATGGAGCTGCAAGCAAGGAAGGATTTCCCTTTCAAAATAAGGTCACATATTTATATCTCAGAGGGCAACATTAGGGGCATGGAGGAGAGAGAGTCACTGAACTGCAAACAGGCGGTGCCAATGTGGGTGTCTGAGCCCCTTGCATGAGTTCACCTAGGGTGATTCATGACAAGGAGTGAGTTGCTGCATATAGATCCCCTGGAAAATTGTAACAGCTGCTTGTCTCCAGAACGAATGGAGTTGAATGACTCTGGCGTCAATACGGAGAGCTGTTTAAAGCGAATTCCATTTTGTGAAAACATTGGAAGTTTCAAAATTTGTTTTCGATCCAGTGAAGAACATAATTGAACATTTTCATGAAAATAAAAACTAGGGCTATCGATTAATCGCAGTTAACTTGTGAATAACTCAAAAAAATTAATCATGATTAAAAAATTTAACTGTGATTAATCACACTGTTAAACAATAGAATACCAATTGAAATGTATTAAATATTTTGGATGTTTTTTCTACATTTTCAAATATATTGATTGCTATTACAACACGGACTACAAAGTATATAGTAGTTTATATTATTTTTGATTGGTGAGGCTAATTGATCAGGGCTCACTAGCTCCAGGCCTCCTGGCCCCTAAAGGGTCCTGTTTCTATATTTTTGAAAGAAAAGTTGTTGATTTTGGTTCAAAATGACATTATGTTTTAAAAAAATATTAGTTAATTTATACTAAAAAAGGAGTTGAACACAAAATATTTCAACATGATCACAAAGAAATGTTTTGACTGCCCCAATCCATTTTTTTCCTGATTATCCATACACCGACAATTTTGAGATTTCAACTTTCCGTTCCAGTCTGGAATGGGTAAAAAGTTTGAAATCTTGAAAAGTCTTATGTGATGGAAAACTTTTTTCCAGTGCACTATAATGAGAACAGTGATGACAGTCTGTAAGTGGCAGCTGTTACATACTGTGTATGTGCGCTTGTACACTGAGATACAGGTTTTTTGTTGTTATGAGCATGTGTCCACAATTATGCATTTATGTACAGGTATGTGAGTGTGAGAGAGAGAGTTAGTGATGGGTGACCCTGAAGAGAATCAGAACTTTGGCTCTCCTTATATAAGCACTCAAAGACTTGGATGCTTATCTACCGTTTCCCATCCAAACTTCTCCACCCTCTAAAAGTAGGATAGAGATCTTATGTTCACAGGTTTTCTTGGGAAAATTCAGACACGTTCACTTCTCCTGATTAGGAATATCATACAATATACCCACTCTAATCCCATCTCTGACAAAAACTCAAAGTGGGAAATAAAAAAGAAAAATATCCAATCATTTCAAAAAGGGTTGAGTCTAAAAGTGGGAGAAGATTCAGGGTGTATATGTGTGTCTCTTATTCTTATTTTTCATCCAAACTGCTAACTATAGTTGGTTGGGAAAACCCATAGACGTTTGAGGAAAATATTTTTGTATTAAAAAAAATCAAAGAACTTTTATTTTTTTGTCAAAAAAAAAAAAAACAAAAAAATTAAAATTAAAAACAACAATAAATAATTTTCAACAATCAAAAACTGAAAAAAAAAGTTTAAAACAAACAAACAAATGCAGCATTCCAAGAAATGGAAATAATTTGTGTAACTGAAATGGACACAAATGTTCTTTCCCTTTTAATACATTCTGTTCTATGAATATATTAAGTTTTAATGTACTTGTAAAATTGCATAGGGTTTTTTTGCACTGATTTTGTTACAAAATAATATTCTATTCCTTGGAACATAATTCAACTTTATTAGTTCCAAACATATGCTGCCGAGTTCTCAGCAGTTCTAAAAGCAACCAGTTACCTATTACTGCACAGTGTCACACAACTCATAGGATTGGTCACAAGTAAAATGAATAGGTGCATTGACAATGTTATATTCCGACATATACAGCTATCACCACGCAATTCTTATCAGGCCACAAAAGAACAGTGCCAGGTAAAGCAAACTATAACAATATGTTATTCCGATTCACTGTTAAAATGTTCTTTCAAAGCCTCCCTGACTCATATAGCTCTGCATTGAACTCTTCTATTAGCTCTCATATCTGACTATTCAAATCCAGCAGACAGCCACTCCACCTCCGCCCGCCACCCCCCACCCTTTGCGCTTCAAAGATATTATGCAGGACACAACAGGTAGCTATAACCATTGGGATATTTTTCTCACTGAGGCCCAATCTTGTGAGTAAAAAACGCCAGCGTCCCTTCAAACGACCGAAAGCAAATTCAATTCTCATTCTGCACCTGCTGAGCTGGTAGTTGAATCTTTCCTTGGTGCTGCCAAGGTGGCCGGTGTTTGGCTCGTGAGCCAGGGGGCTAAGGGATAGGCTGGGTCCCCCCATAGAATCATAGAAGATTAAGGTTGGAAGAGACCTGAGGCGGTCATCTAGTCCAACCCCCTGCTCAAAGCAGGACCAATACCAACTAAATTATCCCAGCCAGGGCTTTGTCAAGCTGGGCCTTAAAAATTGCCAGGATCACCACTGGTATCTCAAAAATTGCCAGGATCACTATTGGCATCTCAACGTTGACAATGGTAATCTGCTGGTTGGGAAAGAAAGTCCCTGTTGACAGCTTTCTGAACAGTCCTGCATTCTTAAAGATGCAAGTATCATGCATCTTCCCTGATCTGCTCACACTGATGTCAGAGAAGCACAGTGCTTGCATAAACATAGAAAAGTAACCCTTTCTGTTGATGTATTCCATGGTAAGGTGCTCCAGTGCCAAAACTGGGATATCCGTGCTGACTATTACCACCCTCCCTACACACAGTTCAGGAACCCCCTTGCTATTGATCCATCCACTATGTCCTGAACATCGCTGAGTGTCACACTCCTGTGAAACAGGAGGAGATTAATGACTGAGCACACTTGCTGGACAACACCTCCCACGATGGATTTCCTGATTCCAATTAGATTCCCAACTGACCTGTAGCAATCCAGCATTTCAAGTTTCCACAATGTGTTCGCCACTTGCTTCTCCACTGTCAGTGCAGCTCTCATTTTGGTGTCCCCGCTGGCAGGGGTGAGCTCTGCACACAGATCCAGGAACGTGGCCTTGCATATCTGAATGTCCTGCAGCCACGGCTCATCATCCCAAACCTGCATTATGACGCGATCCCGCCAGTCTGAGCTCATTTCTCGGGCCTAGAAGGGGCGCTCTACCATCTGCAGCTGCTCTGTGAATGCCATCAACAACTTCAAATCGGTTCTCACTATGTTCCACAGCAATCTGCCCTCCAAGACATCATCATGTTCCCCACTCATTCGGTATTTCGTGTGGCTCTTCAGATACTGCAGAACCATGCGCTGTGTGCTTGCAATGCTCAGGACAATAGTGTAGAGCTGTGCAGACTCCATGCTTCTGACAGAGACGGTGGTCATGTGGGTTTGTGGGATTTTGAAAAAAAGGCGTGAAGATTATAGGATACAGGTAACATTATGGGATGGAGACAGTTGCAAATTGGGAAGCTGACTCCATGCTCCCAATCATGACTCGTTTTGGCCCCATGCCTGCATTGCCAAAACTTCCCAAAAGACAGTGCACTGGATAGTGGTGAGTTGCACACTGGGATACATACCCATGATGCACCTCACTCTGTATTGACACAAGCACTCCTAGTGAGGACGTGCACTGCTGACAAAAGGAGCCAAGTACACACGCACAAGCGATATACTAACTGTGGCAGCTGTATGCCAATGTAATTTGAGTCAGCATAAGTTTGTAGTGTAGACATGGCCTACCTCTATCAGGGATGGGGATTTCTCACCCCCCTGGGAGATGTAGCTGTGCCAAAGTGAATTTCAGTGTCAATCAGCCCTAAGAAATATGAGAATCAGGCCCTGATTAATCAAGGCACTTGAACACATGCCTAACTGGAAGCATGTAAGTACTCCCATTAACCGCTTGTGTGCTTAAGCACCTTGCTGATTCACAGCTCTAGGAAGTAACTCAGTGTGTGTGTGCATTCATGCACAACCAGATGTGACTGAGTGCACAAAGGCCCACATTTTTAAAATGTTGTTGTATGTGTTGGTTGCAGGATATGAAAGAGACAAGGAGGGCGAGGTAATATCTTTTATTGCCCATCAGGTTCTGTGGTGGTGCAGAAGTTTAGTCTCTTAGAGAGTACAGATAGTTCAGTTCTGTTTAGGGGTTGTCTTGATAGTTTGATGATATTGGGTTGATGTGGATGGCGCATGTGGTGGGTCCTGGTGTCGTGGTTTCTCCCTGAGGTGGCGTTCTGTTGATTGTGAAGTTGTTGTAGCTGGTTCTACTTTTTGTGTTGGGTGACATCAGAGTGTATTTTTTTTAAATATTGTTTTGGGTTACCTGCATGATATCCAGGTTGTTTTCTGGATTTTTTTTCTTCCAGTGTGTGAGAGCATGTGATGATTTCTTGTTTGAGGTGATTCCTTCTGGTATGTGAGGTGCAGGAGATGGCGTCTCAGTTTTTCTGAACTTCTTCTGCATGTTTAGCTGTTCAGCATATATGCAGTTGTACAGAGCTGTCAGAGGGTTACAGATGGTGAGTCCTCTGGGGAGGATGTTCTGTTTTTGCATTTGCTCTTTTATGGTCTAATAAAAGATATTACCTCACCCACCTAATCTAAGAATTGTAAAGGTATTTAGGCATTGTATTGCAACACCTAGCTGATTCACAAGCCAATTGAAAAGCCACATCTCCTAAATCAGTTAGGCATTGTGGTACTGTGCGCAGCAAGACCTAATTACCTTTAAAAATCCAGGCCCAGATCTTTAGGGCCAGAGAGATGTGCAAGAGGAAAATGGAGTTGATACAATGACATTGCTTTAGCAGAAACGTAAGCTCTTGTTTTGCAGTGAGCCAGGACTGATTCACCCAACCTTGAACCTCCCCCCGGACTATCCCAAATCCTTCTGCAGGTAAGGAGGCTGCTGTACAGTGGCATTCACTGGATAAAAATGCTTACATTTATGGAGAGTGACTGGCTGCAAGGAATGTAATGAAATGTGATATTTCACATAACTGTGCAGTGCAGAAATCATGCAGAATGACGGCGAAGTGTCAGCACTCAGTGAATAAGACCAACTTGAGATGGTAGACGAAGCCACTAAATTATTTTGCACAGCACTGAATATCCAGGCACAGTCTGGTCTCCTCGTGCCTCAAATCTCGAGTTACATTTCACATATACAAGTGTATTGCCACCATCTTTTCTTGTCAAGCTCTGTATTTTAAAGCCCGGACAACCAAACTCTCTAAGGAGAAAACCTGGACCAGTAACTTTACCCTATTAAAATGGGTTATGTGCAATAGTTTTAAGGACTTTTTTTTTTCTTATGTGAATCTGTAGTATGTTTCTCAAGATCAATGTGCTATCCATTACAAGCAGCAAATTTGAGCGGGGCTCAGGTGAGCTGAGTTCTATTCCTGGTTCCGCTTGCTGCCCTTAGCAAATGACTTAATTGCTCCGTGCCTCAGTTTCCCCATCAGCAAAATGAGCACAAGGATACTGACTTCCTTTGTAAAGTGCATTGAGATCAGCTGTTGAAAAGGGGCTCTGTAAGAGTGAGGTGTTACGTTGCATGACTGTGGCTTGTTAATGCTGCATTAGAGAAAGGAAGTGTTTCAGAACCAACAAGCTGGGGGTTAACTCATGACTTGGCTCCACCACCAGTGTGAAAGGTGGGAGACATGAGGAGGGTGAGGGGAGTTGAAGCCTGCTGAGAGAGACAATGTTGTCCAGTGGATAGTATGCTGCATTGGAATCAGGGATTCTATTCCTGGTTCTGTCCATGACCTTGGGCACATTACTTTGCTGATACATAATAAAGTCCAACAGGATAACCCCTTTTTATGGAGTCCGGGGAGCATTAGCTGGCTAGTGTAATGCTGGGTTCTTCTCAGGTCAACGTTTAACTTGAACAGTATTTCTCAAATCACCACACTTACCTATTCTTAACCAACCATTTATTAATTCATCCAGAACCACACTCATAGATAATCAAAAGTTCACCCCTCAAATGTAGACGCAACCAATTGTACGTACGACACACACCACAATCCATTCCCACAAGCACTTATCACAGTCTAGAGTTGAGGTTCAGCAGTTATATCAAAGTACAATGGAAATGACCAATATTTCTTATGGCTGAGATAATCTCTTCTATTGGACCAATTTCTGTTGGTGAGAGAGACAAGCTTTCGAGATTATATAGCTTTTGTCTTCAGGTCACCCTGTGTAAGCTGGAAAGGTTGTCTCTCTCACCAATAAAAGTTGGTCCAATAAAAGATATTACTTTACCTACCTTGTCCCTCTAACTCCTGGGACTGAAACAGCTACAACAACACTGCATACAAAATTTCTTATTAATTTTATTAATGATCAACAATTCTGAATTCTTTAGTACCTAACACAGTTATCACCCTTCCCAGGGTGCACTTGTCTTTAAGAAACTTTGAAGAGAATGGTTACTTCTCTTTGACTACATTGGTCCAAAAGGGATACATTTAGAATATTAAAAGCAATTGCTTAAAACAATTCTTTTCACTCTCTCTTAGATCAGTTTGCTTGGATTCATAAAGGAATTAAATTCTACAATATGGTTACTTGAGATCTCACTAGAGAGTGTAGACTCAGCAAGATAACCTAGAGTTATTCATATTAAAGAATAGAAGGGGAAATACAATCTTTTAAATGAAATCTCACCACTTCTTCTTATCCTCTGAATCCTGGGATGGGGGAAGAACCCTTTCCACGCGGCTGGTCCAGACGTCAGTTGCACTTAGGATTCTGCAGTTTCTTGTGTTGGGTTCAGTCAACTCCCTTGAGCACACGTTGACCTCAGTTTACATACTGTCCGCTGCTCTTGGTGTAACCTCGCAGAGTCCCAGCTTTCTCCTAACTGGTCCCCTTCAATTCATCTACAGTGAGACCACTAGGACTCTATAACCACTTGGACTCAATTTCAGTTATCAGCCCTTAAATTCCAGGTCCCCTTTGGTCTCCCTGTCACTGTTTTAGAGGCAGCCTAGCATGGGACTGTTGACCCTCTTCTATCCCAGGCCTTTCTACCTTCTTTTCCCTCTCAATTCTCCCCCCTTTATAGCTGGGCTTGTTTTCTTAATTAGTCACAGTTGTGTGTGCAGGTCTCCATGACTGGCTGTGTGGAGCTGTGGTCAGCCTGATTGCTTGTGGTCACCTAGAAGACTCTTATCTCTTCTCAGTATGGAGTTTGTAAACCCCATTACAATACCCTAGTTTCAGGGCTCATAAAAGGGGACTATCCTCTTATTCCTATTGGACACATGCCAAGGGAGTGCTTAGGCTTTAGCTTTTTCAGTTTCTTTGATGCTTCCACTGGTATCCAGTAGATGGCGACAGTGTGTGACAAAATCTTTCAATCATTTTCTGGTCGGAGGCTTTTTAGGTTTGATTCATTTCAAGGCCTGCATTTCATTATTAGCCGCTACCATCAATTGGAAGCCCCACTTGTAAGCAATTCCTCTTAATATGCCAAAGTTATATGCTGGTTAATATCTTTTAACATTCTTCTTCCTTATACCAATTTCTCTTACTTCTAGAGTGCAACAACTATTTACAGTGTGAATCAACAAAATCCTTAGAGTCTTCTAAATCTGGAGGACATACTCCATACATTTGTTGATTGCACATCAACATTTCACATTATTTAGAACTTACAATGGAACAAGAGACATTTTCCGCATGTAGAAGAATGTAGCTCTGACTGACGTGCAGATTCTAATTTGGGGTGAACGACAAATTATTCACAGTTTATTAGATTTACAAGGAAACAATATATAGTTTATAATTTGGGAAGAAAACATGTGGCTTGGATTTCTTGGGGTAACAGTTTGCCCAATTTGACTTACAATCTTAAAACCACATTACTGTTTTTTTGAACTTGCGGATTCCCCAACCCATTTCTTGAGCCATCAATGTTCAGTGGGTCACTTTGCATAGGAAAGTAGGGTGTGAATCTTGTGTGGTAGCTTGGAGGTCTTTTTAGCTAGGTTAAAAGGGAGAAAAAGTTTTATCCATAAGATGAAAGATTCTTGCCTAGATGATTAACATTACTCTTATTCATCCATTTTAGTTTCTACAGTTGGCTGATCTATGGGTCCTTAGACAAAGTGTCTCACATAATGTGAGCCATTTTCTTGTTGTTTTCATATTTGGATCCTATTCTGGGATAAACAGAGGTCAATAGTTCTTTTAATTTTTGAGGGCCAGAATGAGTCAGTATCGGGGGTAGCCATGTTAGTCTGTATCCACAAAACCAACAAGGAGTCCAGTGGCACCTTAAAGACTAACAGATATATTTGGGCCTAAGCTTTCATGGGTAAAAAACCTCACTTCTTCAGATGTAACTGAATCAGTATTTATTAATCATTCAAGGCATATCTGTTCCATATACCCCTTATATTAAGTCCATAACCCGTTCTATTGTACAGCACTTCACACAACAGAGCTGCAATCTTGGTCTGAAAGAAATGCTATTGAGATGTATGAGAAGTATTCAGGGATTGGGTTGGTTTGGAACAAAAACTGCCTGAAGCTTTGCTCATCCCTCAAACCAAACCCGTGACTCCCTGCAATGAAAAAGTTAAAAGTAGAAAGGAGTGTGATGAGCACAGATGTGGTACCAGATTTTAGCAGCGTGTCTGTCTAGACTCATATATGGCCCCCATCACTTTAATACCTGAGATCCTCATGTATATTCATCCTCGTTCTTTACAGCTCCCATGGCTATGGCCTCTTTCTGCCTCTAGCACTGCAGCTTCTGCTTCCGCTGCCTTCATGGAGGCAACTTCTTTCCCTGCTCCAGGGCTGCAATCCACTGCCCTCTGCCTCAGCTCAGCCTCCATTACTGCTGTGGGCACAGCCTGTGCCGGTGCAGCTGCTCTAGCCTCTCCGATTGCTCTGATTTCAATATCTGCCTCCTACCTTTCCCACTACCATGGCTGCAGCCGCTGCCGGTATAGGCCCCTGGGCTGTAGCCTCTGCTGTCTGCCTCCACTGCTACCACAGTTGCAATGTTCATTTCTACTGATGCCCTCTTTCTGCTGCTGCCTTCTGTCCAGCTTCAGCACAGGCAGTGAAGCTCACCCGATCCGGACATGTTTCTCTGTGGCTTTCCCCAGCACTTCTGGCGATGCTGTTAACAAGCCAACGTTTTCCCTGTCGTGAGTGTCGCAGCAGCTGCTTGGGTTGGGCTCTGCCTTAACTTGATAGAACGTGCTCTAGTAAGCAGTGGTATGTGCTTTGACATTTGACCTGCAACTCCCTGCCTCTCATGTACAGAAAGAACAGGAGTACTTGAGGCACCTTAGAGACTAACAAATTTATTAGAGCATAAGTTAGTCTCTAAGGTGCCACAAGTACTCCTATTCTTTTTGCGGATACAGACTAACACGGCTGCTACTCTGAAACCTCTCATGTACAGGTTTCACGTGCTTCAAAGAATAGCAAAATGACTGGATTTTATATTATCTGTTCTTTTAATCGCAGATGTTTGTGATGATGAAATTTTAACTGGAAAAGGCTTGAACCAGCAACCCTGAACTATGGGAAACTTTAGATCAACCCCCATCTCTGAAGTTAGCAGCTTAATGGGCATGTATCATAGAATCATAGAATATCAGGGTTGGAAGGGACCTCAGAAGGTAATCTAATCCAACCCACAGCTCAAAGCAGGACCAATCCTCAACTAAATCATCCCAGCCAGGGCTTTGTCAAGCCTGATTTTAAAAACCTCTAAGGAAGGAGATTCCACCACCTCCCTAGGTAACCCATTCCAGTGCTTCACCACCCTCCTAGTGAAAAAGTTTTTCCTAATATCCAACCTAAACCTCCCCCACTGCAACTTGAGACCATTACTCCTTGTTCTGTCATCAGGTACCACTGAGAACAATCTAGATCCATCCTCTTTGGAACTCCCTTTCAGGTAGTTGAAAGCAGCTATCAAATCCCCCCTCATTCTTCTCTTCTGCAGACTAAACAATCCCAGTTCCCTCAGCCTCTCCTCATAAGTCATGTGCTCCAGCCCCCTAATCATTTTTGTTGCCCTCCACTGGACTCTTTCCAATTTTTCCACATCCTTCTTGTAGTGTGGGGCCCAAAATTGGACACAGTACTCCAGTTGAGGCCTCACCAATGCCGAATAGAGGGGAATGATGATGTCCCTCGATCTGCTGGCAATGCCCCTACTTATACAGCCCAAAATGCCATTAGCCTTCTTGGCAACAAGGGCACACTGTCGACTCATATCCAGCTTCTCGTACACTGTAACCCCTAGGTCCTTTGCTGCAGAACTGCTGCCTAGCCATTTGGTCCCTAGTCTGTAGCAGTGCATGGGATTCTTCCATCCTAAGTGCAGGACTCTGCACTTGTCCTTGTTGAACCTCATCAGATTTCTTTTGGTCCAATCCTCTAATTTGTCTTGGTCCCTTGGGACCCTATCCCTACCCTTCGACGTATCTACTACTCCTCCCAGTTTACTTTCATCTGCAATGTATCATTCTTATTGTCAGGGCCGGCTGCAGGCACCAGCTTAACAAGCAGGTGCTTGGGGCGGCCAAGGGAGAGGGGCGGCACCTGTGGCAATTCGGGGGGAGCAGGTCCCTCACTCCCTCTAGCCGATCGCGGCTTTTTTTTTTTTTTTTTGCTTGGGGTGGCAGAAATGCTGGAGCCGGCCCTGCTTATTGGTCAGCATTTGGGGCAGGTACTATATAATTTGAATTAAATTATGATTAGGTCAGATCATTCTGTCTTTACTCAGGCAAAGATGTTGTTTGAAGGCAATGGCACATTTACCTGAGTGAAAACTGAAATGGAGTCTGCAGCACCAGTCACGGTGAGTACAGCCCTCCGGGGCGGGGCGGGGTGGGGGGAAGGGAGGAGATAAGTCAGGGGAATAGCTCACTGGCATGATTATTGTTGTATAGGGTAATGGGACTGATTACTGCACCATTTTCCACAGGCGGTGGTGATTTTAATTGATATCTCACCCCTAAGGATCCCAGAATCCCAGCTGGAGTTCAACGTTAATCTTGGAGGGTCAATTTCAGTGTCTTTACACTGCCAGCAGTTCCCTACTTTGCTGACAGGAAATAGGCAAGGTGTAATACTGAGCGGAAAGATGATCTAGTGGCTAACACAGTGGACTGGGACACAGGAGAGCTGGTGTCATTTCACTGACCTTGGGCAAGTTTATTTGCCTCTCTGTGCCTCTGTTTCACCTCCTACCCTTTGTCTAGCTAGACTGTGTGTTCTTCAGGGCAGAGACTGTCTTTTTTTAAATGTTTGTATATTGACTAGCATATAATGGGACCCAAACCATTGGCTGGGACCTCTAAATGCTACCATAATAGAAATACTGTAGTAATAGTGGTTGATTGCGAGCAGTCACTCTGCTTTCACAGTACATCCCTTTGTCTGTTGAGATTCTAAGGTCTCTAATTCATACTTGATAATAATGACCAGCTCCAAGAATTCAACTGATACTAAACTCCAGCTCAGTCTCCAAATTGCAGACACAAAATGACTTGTTCTGGGTTCTTGTTTGGCCCCCTCCCCCTGCCCTCATGATACCAGGGATGAGTCAAAATGTGTTTGGTTTGTTGTGTTTTAAAAGCAAAACCAGCCCGCCTCAGGAGTTTTATAAGGGGTGGATTTAAAAAGAAGAGAAAAGAGATGACAGCACCTGCAAGGACAGCAAAGAAGGGATGCGGCAGACAGTTGGACTGTCACACTAAAGGCACCTGGGAGCTGAGCCCTGGGGAAAGGAAAGTGAAACCTGTTCTCCTGGTCACCAGGACAGCCGGCGCACTACCCACGTCTCAGGTTTGCAGAGTGAGGCGCAGATTCCGACATGTTTATGCAGAGAAGAGAGGCCTGGAAAAAGGCCCACACCACTGCTCACAGACGATTTTGTAATTACACTGACATTGTTAGCGATTACTGCCATGCAGCCGCTTGGAAAGGGCACGTCCCCTAATGGAGAATAACATGCTGGCGCCGTTAAGGTAAAGCCCTTCTGACGTGTGCTCTTGCACAAATGTTTGAATAAACAAGCCGTGTAGTAGTTGGAGCCACTTTATTCACTCTTAATACACATCTCGGTTACAGAGATCAGCTTGACAAGCATGAGCAATATGCAAAACATTCCTCTTCGTCCTCTCACATGCTGGCCTCATAGACATATGCTGTTTATACCAGCCCAGTGCCTCATACAGCACAATGATAAGGGATGACATTTCCCCCAATCTTCTGCATGCTAACAACCCCCACATTGGAAGCTCCAAAGAGCAGACTATGGCGCGCTTTCCACATGGGTTAGGGTTGCCACCTTTCTAATGGTTGGTAACCAAACCCGCGAGGTCCCGCCCCTCTTCTCCCCCCCCCAAGGCCCCACCCCTGCTCCACCTCTTCCCCCCCCAAGGCCCCTCCCCTGCTCCAACTCTTCCCCTCATGGCCCCGCCCCCGTCATTCGCTTCTCTCCTCCCCTCCCAGGCTGTAGGGTACATCTGCCCATATATCCTAGGGGTAATAAGCACAATTTACACACACACACAGGGGGATTTTCATTTACAGACGCTCATTGGAACTTCTTCATTTACACAAACACACGCACACACAGAGTGGGAGGTTTGCTTCATTAGCACTGTTCTGCGGAGCAGGGAAAGGGAGCTCCCCCTTTTGCACGGTCAGCTGGGGTGATAGGGAGAACTCCCCCTACATTTACACGGATGCACAGATAGGGGGAGAGACTCACCTTATTTGCACTAGAATCGGAGAGAGAAGAGGGTCCCACCCACTTGCACACACAGTGGGAGTGTGGGAGGAAGAGAAACAGGTGCTCCCCCGAATGGCCCCTGGACACACTAGCTGAAACCTGAACTGTCCAGGTGAAAACCAGACGGGTGGCATCCCTAACATGGACACTAGAGAGTAAAGAAGAGCAGGGAGCCTTCCCCTGCACCACACACACACTAATGCACACAAGCAGGGCACAGACATAATCTAGCTATAAAGCATTGAGGACGGCAGCCAGTCCAGCAATGACCAGCTCTACGTAGGGTTTCCACCCATCCTGTTTTCACCCGGAAAGTCTGGGTTTTGACTTGTGTGTCCAGGGGCCATTTGACAAGCCCCGTTTTCCATTTTTTGGTGTGTTTATTATTATTTTTTTTAATTTGGAAACTGCTCACTGCCAGTTTGAATTTAACCCACTGAGAGACTTTTACCCAGCAAATGCTCACCACCCTCGTGAGGAAGGGGACAGAGCACAGCCAATCACAGCCTGGCACCCTGACCGGCCAGCCAATCACAGCCTGCAGCCCTCCCTGCACCACCCACTCTCACCCACCCAACTGGGGAAAGTTTAGAGTTTCTCAGCCTGGAGTTTGGCGGGCTGTGGGAACTCGGCAGGTGTGCAATAAAAATGTGTGTGTGTGCGCGCTCCCCTCCTCTCCTCACTCAGGTGAGTGTGCTGCAGTTACAGTAGACAGGATACACATCATTTTTAAAAGGATATAAACCCACATGCTTCATGGCAAAAGCCAACCACTAACTGAAAGGGGTCAGGAAGAAACTTCTACTCTGGGCTGTTTATTCCATAACTGTCCACTATATGGTTTTGTGATGAGGCAGATAGGCCCACAATGACAATGAGAGGGTTAAGGAGAGCCTGTGGGCTGAACTGGTCACACCAGCAGCAAATGTCAGGCATGGAGGGGTGTGAAAAGAAGGAGAATTAGCCTAGGTCAGGGCTGACTAGGAAGGAGAGCAGAGCGCTGCTTCTCTTGATGAGAGGGAACCCAGATTGCTGCCCAGAGACTGAGTTAGTTTGTTGGCTTGATGAGCCTCTCCTAGAAGGGATGACCAGACCCAGGAGAATCAGTGGATTGTTTGGAGTCAAGCCCTGAATAGCAGCATGGGGTCCCACTAAAGAGTCATCAAATGGTTTTGAGTTGTGGTGTTTTTCTTCGTTTGTTTTGGTTCCTGATTTCCTTTGGGCCCTAACTCCCAGAAGGGGTAACTGAAGTGTCCTTTGGCTGGAGGTCCGAAGCACAGTTACCTCAGACCTCCTGCCAGTGCTGACCTGCAGCTGGGTGAGTTGTGCCCTAATGGGCCACAAGGGGGCACCGTAGAGAAAACCTGGTCCCAACTCTCTTTCACCTTCTTCTGAATCACCTGTTATCATGTGAGGCCAGAGTACGATCCTGGTTTGATACCGTATGAGATACTGAGAAGCAGGGTGGTCAAGTGGATAGAGCAGTAAGGTCTATTTCTGACTCTGCTGTGTGGCCTCGGACAACTCATTTCATTGCTCTTTACCCTCCCCACCTCTTGTCTATGTAGACTATAAGCTCCTCAGAGCAGGGATTGTCTCTAACCATGTGTTTGCGCAGCCCCTAGCACAATGGGGTCCTGATTTTGGTTGGGGCCCCGGTGGCTATGGGAAAGCAAAGAGGAAGAATGAATTATGGCAATTCTACTTGTCTGTCAAAGTGTTTGTATGAGTCTACATTTCTTCCTCCCTGATAGGCATCATTTTAGCGCTTCCATATTTAAGAAACAAATCTGCTTTGCTTGTGTTGCTACTTTGCCTTGCATTAAAAATGCTGCCTGGGACAGCAGGCCAAGACTCCATGCCTGTTCTGATCTTGGGGCTCTCCTTTAAATGCTTTCTCGCAGCCGAGCGTTTGCGTGACCCATGAGCCATGCAGAAAGCCTCCCACGCCCTGGGGCAAAAGGGTTAACAACAGATGACAAAGTGCAACCACCAACACTATAACTAACCCTTCATGCCATTTTTTCTAATAGGCTTTTGCACTTTCAAATTGCTCCATTCGCAACCTGAAAGCAACAGCTGCTGATCCTGGGGCAAGAACAAGTCAAAAATAAATGACAACTTGATTTAGCTGGGTTGGCCTGTCACAAACACCATGGTGATTTGTTACCTTCTACAGTTGTTTAGTACACTGTAGCAGAGCCAGGCATGGTCATTTGTGTGGGATTGGCCTGACAGTATTAGCCTCTATCCTGAGGTGGCTTTCTCTGTAGGAATGCTGCTGTCTTTGGGGTCTCTCCTACAGTCCCTGAAATGTACTCAGAATAAATTCTCTCTTCCAAAAGAAAATAGGACGTGCCGCACTGCAGGAGCATGCGCTCTGTGTATGCAATGAATGCATTGCAGGCCCCAGAATTAAAACCTAGTCCAACTGGCAGTCCACGGGCCATATCCAGCCCATGGAGTGATTCCATCTGGCCCTTGAATGGGCATGGAGGACACCATTTTGTAGAACAAAATGGAGTCCTCTGCACAGCATGAACCATGCACTCAGTGTAGGTGCGAGCTCACCTCAAAGAAAGGATGTCATTTTCTAGAACGTCACTAAAGCGGCATGCAAGTGTTGAATTGAACACCCGAGGTTTTAACTGGGATTTGCAATTCTGTACGAAAAGAAGGAACATTTCTCTTTGCATCACTCAGTGACTCAATAATTATTAACAAGACACATGCCTCTGTACATTTCTGGCAGATGATTAGATTATGTGTGCCATAGATGTTTAACATAGCTCTTTGCATTCTGATACCAAGCCTCCTGCGAAACGTCCCACACGCAGATACGATCGATTGGAATGCACCTATATGTAAACATTGTTGAGTTCTTGAGGTAAGTTAATTGAATGCATTTCTGCATGGCGAACTAAAAAGGCATGCAAGTGTAGAATGGAATCGTCTGTGATTGAACAGAGCTAGCGGCACAAACCCTTCATCAAGACGGAAAGTTTAGTGAGAAATTTGTTCATTAATTTATTTAGTGCAAGAGACTATGCAACAAAGTCATAAATTATGAGAAATAGAAGGGTAAAACTGAAACTGCAATTAGTGAGTGCTTACAGGGAAAGAGCTGAAATGCTATTTCAGTGAAGCGGTGTACAAATGTGACCGCTAGTATTTGCCAAAACAAATTTATTTGGTTTATTAATTGCTATGTGTACACTAGAAAAAAAATCTCTTTATCTGTCATGAAAAACTTGTTGCATGTCTCCCAAAAAATGTCACCACATGTCACTGTTACACTGGCTCAGAATATTGGCCCTTCACATCTATTGGGACCCCATCTCCAGCATCTGAGGGTGCTGAGGTCCATAAAAACCTCCCATAATGCGCCTACCCCATTGTGCCACGTTTCCCATGATGTGCATGGTGGATGATGAGCAGGATTGTTCTGATTCTCATAAGTGATTCGTTTATGCCTTTGAAGCATGAGGTTCAGTGACAGAGAGAGGCAGGATGGTACAGGGGGTAGGGCACTAACCTAGAACTTGGGGGAGCCCAGGTTCAAATGCCTGCTCTGTCATAGATGTGAGGAGGGGGGTCCCCTATGGATTGGTGAAGGATATCCTGAATCCCAGGGCTCCAAGCTCTGACTGCACATCAATCCCTTTTTTGGGAAGGGAAAGGTTAACCCTGGGAAGGGACAGACACCACACTAAAGGTACGTCTACACTACCCGCCCGATCGGCGGGTAGTGATCGATCTATTGGGGATCGATTTATCGCGTCAAGTGTAGATGCGATAAATTGATCCCCGATCGCTCTGCCGTCGACTCCGGAACTCCACCGCGGCGAGAGGCAGAAGCGGAGTCGAGGGGGGAGCGGCGGCCGTTGATCCCGCGCTGCAAGGACGCGACGTAAGTCATTCTAAGTCAATCTAAGATACGTCGATTTCAGCTACGCTATTCTCGTAGCTGAAGTTGCATATCTTAGATTGATCCCCCTCCCCGTGTAGATCATTACCAGGAGAAACCCCAGTGGCAGAGCCCTAATGCGAGTTACAGCAGGCCCCAGTCACTTCAAGGGGCAATCCCACAGACAGACCCCAGTAATACATCACACCAAGTACTCCACGCCTGGCTAGATAAGCCAATGCCCTCTAGCCTGAACTGAGTCCCTAGCAGTCCAGCTTCCCCGCTTTCTGCCCCAGGTCCCCAGCCTCGGTGAGTTCTGGGTGTGCCACAAGCTCAGGATGTTGCTCCTTCATTCTGCTGCTTGGACCTGGGCTAGCTGTGGTCAGTCTGCCTGGCTGTGTGGCTGTCCTCAGCTGGGCTCTCTCCCCTCCTCCAGCCTGAGTGCTGCTGCTCCAACCAAAACTCCCACTTCCACCCAGTGCCCATCCCTCTGGTAAGCATTGGTTCAGCATCCACCTAGGTCACAGTTAATACCTTGCTGTTGTTTTGGGGTGATACCTTCACTGGCCAAAGGGGCCCAGTCCTCCATGGCCTGTCACTTGTCTCTCTTTCAGAGTAATGCCTGTCTAGTGCAATGGGGGTTGGGCTTTCCATAGACAATCACATGCAGCCATCCCAAGCACTTGCAGCCATCTTGCACCCATAATAGAATTAAAATGGGGGAGAGGGGACTCAGGAGGGCTGGTGGCCTCTTCTTCCCTCTGCCAATCAGAGTCTCTGTGGGAGGTGGGGGGAGAGGAAAACTCTGCATTGGCCCAACCCAGATTTCTTATGTGACCTTGGTCAAGTCGTTAGTTTCTTTCTTCTTCAGTTTCCCATCTGTAAAATGGGGTTAATAGCACTGCTCTACCTCACAGGAGTGTTATACAAATATATATAGTGAAGAGTATGAGGCATTCAGGTACTAGGATGTTGTAAATAACATAGATTACGAATATAATTAACTAGCAGTAGCTAACATCACTACACAGTTTTTTTTTATCATTCACCATAAAAGTGGCCTTTCCAAAAAGTCTAACTCCAGTGTTTGTCTTCTGAAACACTGAACTCCACTGGTTGCCTACGAATGATACACAACAGAGAGAGGCCTAAACTAAACTTCCAGATCCATGCACCTTTCAACATCAGTGAAATTCAGAGGCGAATCTGAGGTTGGGTGCTGTCTTCTCTCAATAATGGACTGATCTGAAAGCATGGGTCTCAATGCCACTGAACTCTGAGGCAGTTCACAACTTTGTCCAACTTTTGCAGTTTGGATCAGTTTCTAGTGTAAAGATTTACTTCTTTTCATGGGAATCTATCAAAGTTTCTCCGGATTGACACTTGGGCAACTGAGAGCAGAGTTTGGCCTTTAGAGTTCAAGCAATCACCTAGTGGTTCCCAACACTCTAAGTAACTCTCCATGCTTATCAGACAGTCATCAGTTATACCAGACTATGACCATCTTCTCCCATTCCACTTTGTGTGCTCTGCCCTACAATGGAACCAAACCCCAGTCATATGATTATAAATCTATTGTCAATTAGCACGTACAACAGAATGGGAGAGAAGCAGCAGTGAGCCACTACAGCCAACCACAGAGGCTCATAATCAATCAATTGGCTGGATTTTTTTACTTATGCTGCAAGCTCTTAGAAGCGGTCGTTCTTCTGTGTTTGTACAGCCCCTAGCACAATGGGGTTCTGGGGCACAACTGAAGCTCCTAGGCACTATTGCAGTACGAACAATGAATAAAATAATACTAAATAATAATAATAATAATAATTAAGATAGTTAAAGACAAGGATCACAGACACCCAGTATCAGAAGTTTGAAATACCAGTATGTGGCTGGGAATCCTCATCCATCAAACTCAATGGGAGACTCCATCTGGTAGCTGGGAACAAATCAACTAAAATAAATCTGCTTGAAGACATTGTATTATGATGCTCTGACACTGCACGTTAGAAATTCAATAGGCCAGAAATATATTTTTACTCAAACCACCAATAACAATTACTGATAGAGAAGTCTAATTATTTATTGCTCTTTCCTTCAGAAACTCCATTTTAATCATTCAGAAAGTCTTTGTTTATTTATTGCTAACAAGCGTAAAAATCCCAATTTATACCATGAAATTAAAAAGTGTTGTCAGCAGGAGCTGACTTGATGCTGCAACTCATATCAAGGAGGGAAAAGAAAGAAGAAACGTAGCACTGCTGTTTGTTAATTAATAATAAGGCAGTCAAGCATTGCAATGGAGAATACTGCACTTACTGATTTCACTCTGCACGGCTGAGATTTAAGTCTTCTTTCCTCTTATTGTTAGCTGAATTTCAGTGATCTTTAGGGGCCCCAAACCAAGACCATGGTGCCATGGTACAAAGCACTGTACCAAAATAAAGTGTGAGACAGTCCCTGAAAAGATATCAATCTAAATAGACAAGACAGACAAACATAAGAGGAACGGGGCAAAAAGAGGTGAAGCAATTTGCCCAAGGTCACACAGCTGATCAGTGATAGAGCTGACCAGCTGAGAACCCAGGTCTCCTGGTCCAGAATTCCATCCACTGGATCACACTTTCTCTTCATACTCAAAATGTTCCTCTCTCAATTCTCTGAGTCATTCAGTTTCCTTCTAGTTGTCAAATTGGACCTTCAGCTTTGACTAATTTCATGACACTATCTCATGCAGGACTATCTGGCGGACATTACTGATTTGGAACAGCCCATCTCTACCCCCACTTGGACCTTTGAACAATATTTGGTTTAAATTTACTTCCAAAATGACAAAGTCTGAAATGATTTGATGATATTTTCCCACATCCTGTCTACAGCTAGGAAAAGAGACAGAATTGCTTGATGTAAAATGAGACTGTCTGTTTTTGGAGATTTCCAGCCCAATACTGCTGAGCAAAAAGGGTTGGCTTCATGTGAATATTGAGATTCTCCTACACTTCTGTAAATAAACTCTCTTCATTTACTAAGCAACTTGCATCTCCAAATCTTTCTCCTTTTTCTACACACAATATCACCCGTCAGGAACAAACAGCTGTCAGGGATGGCTTTGGAATACTTAGTCCTGCCTCAGCACAAGGGGCGGTACAAAATGACCTCTTGAGATCTCTCCATTTCTATGGTTCTATGATATAGCTACCTTGAAACGTATATTCCTTGCAAAGACTATTTGTAACTAGTTGCATTTCCTCTTTTCAATGTCTAGACACATATCCTATCCTTGGGCAAATCATCTTTTGTCGTAAATTGTTCCTGTAGTTGTTCTTGGTTATTCTCAGACCTAGGTCCCATCCAATTGATTCTTCTAGGACTGTATTATAGACCTGGCCTCATCTCGGTTGTGGCTGTCAAACCTAACGTATCTTTTTTGAGAAGCTTAGGAACATTGGCAAGGCAGCCCTCTTATCTGCTCTGTCTTCTTTCATGAGTAATGAGCTGCTATTTTCTAGGGACGGGTGCCATTTCCCTAAAGTTCATCTCTCATTTGGAAGCTATGTCCGTACAATATAATTTCCAGACATCAGGCCGAATCTTGAGGTCATCAATCATCATTATTTATTATTTGTTTTTTGATAGCACATAGGGGCCAACTAAGCATGGGGCCCCATTCTTCTAGGAACAGTGCGAACACAATAGTAGACAGTCTCTGCTTGGAAGAGCTTATGCTCTAAATAGGCAAGGCAGACAAAGAGTAGTGAGAAGGGCTATCACATAAAAGCCGAGTGCACAACATGATGGTTTGCAATCATGTTAGTTCTGTGATCTTTCTGGAGGGTGGATTTTATGCTATATTTTACCTTACTTGGTATACTCTGTGTTTACTGAGTCCTTGGGTAAGGAACCTCCTACTGAAGTTGATGGCCAAGGCTAAGTCATGACTAGTGTCCCTGTTTGCAAATGAAACTGACCTTTCGTTTTATGTGAAAAAAATTGCAAAATTGCACCAATATGCGAAGGAGATGGTGATTCATTTTGTCTCTCAGAACTAACATCAGAAAGTCAACATTTGACATTTTGATCTGCACGCAACACTTTTAATGCCACTCTGTTATTATCAAGGAATCAAGGCATCTTTAATCATTCAAATGTATTCTTAGAATTTGAGAGTTAGATAGAGGAGATGTCAGCAGTATGGAAATACTGGAGTACGAGGAACGCTAGATTCCAATGCACGGTAGTCAAAATAAAGTTTTGCAAACGTACAATAAAAATCACAATATATATAATAGCCCTTTGAATAGTAAGAGTCTTTACCAGCAGGAATCACTTCAACTACTGCAAGAAAGCAACTTCTTTGGAGTGGAATTTGACAGCTCTTTAACAGTGCTCAGGAACATTTTCTGATGATTTAGGACAGGAAATGAAGACAATTACCATTACCAGTCAAAACCTCCATGGAAACTTGGGGAGGTAAAACACAACCAGCTGTACTGTAAGGCTGTAAAGTCAGTCCATTTGTTGTTCTCTCTTCTAGATCTCCCCTTCTCCTTCTCTATGACGTACAAATCTTTGTTTCTGCTAAGTCTGGAAATTTCAAGGTCAACTTGAATCCCAGTTCAGCTGACTGCCTCAAGTGCTACCATCAAGTCACATGGCTTAGCCATGTAGGTTGAATACATGTGGCTGGTCTAGAGGATAAAGTCTTTTTCTTCCCCCTCCTTCAGTTTATCCTGAATCTTTCGAGCTGCAGGAATGAACCATGGATCAGTAAATCAGCAGAGATCAGAGTCAGTCAGTCAATCTTAAGAGCAATTCATTCTTGGATTTGTGGATGCTGTGCAAAGGGATGCTTAGAGAAATCTGGTATAGGGTAGTTATTAAAAGAGATTAAAGGGTATTATCTAGTGCCTCGGCAAGTTATAATTAAAAAAAAAAAAGGAAACAGGAGGCTAATTTTTCCAGTCACTGAAATTTCAAGGATAAGAAGCCTAGTTTGTGCATTGTTATTGCCTTTAATATTAATTATACAGTATTTTTTCCACTTAACAGAAAGACTCAGTTCCTTCAATCCAAATTCCCCAGTTAATTTCTATAAGATGATAATGTATGCATATGACACAGACGCAATGCATTCGCCAGTTAGAGGTGCACTGGCCTACCGTACTTGTAGAAGGTTTAACTGCCTCTGGAAATAGAATGCCTAGTGACCCACAGGTAGCTCAGGTATGAATTCTATCCCCTGTGAATAGGAAAAGGTAATTAAAATGTTCATTCTGATAATGCAATGTGCTCTACAGAGATCTATCTATCTAAGTAACTGGTAATATTCTATGGCCTGTACTATACAGGAGGTCAGACCAGATGATGTAATGGTCCTTCTGGCATTACAAATTATCAGTCTAACTAGCAATCTAGGTTTTCATAAGTTCACTCATCAGTGTGGTATCTGAGTGGCTTCAAAGTCAGATGTTTTAACCCAGAGGGTGGATGATATGAAGACAGGGACAGATGGTCATGAAGACAGGAACTACTGGGAAACAAGGCTGTGCCCATAGTAATACACTATGGCAGAACAGGATGAAAAACTGCCAGTATGTTTTGTGCAAAATGTTTGGAAAAAATCTGTTTGCTCAGCATGTTTCAAGGAAAAATTAGAAATGTTAAGATTTCCCAATGAAGACAGTGAAAACATTATATGTATACATTGAAAAGCAAACCATTTGCAGTTTGGCAAAACTGAAATGAATGAATTGAATGACTGAATATTATTGCCCCTTTTTGACCTGAGTGGCTAGTCAAAGTTCGGGGACCTTGGTATGGGCGAAGTGGAAGCCGCAACAGACGGAGTCTGGTATTTTCTTTGCTGCAACCTTGTTGATTTACAAGGAAGGTACAAAGTCCTGCTTCTCCGAACACAGAAGGAACCAAACACAAAAGGAGAAGTTTCTTACCGTGCAGCCTCAAGCCTCTTTAGCCAACTTCAGACCCAACAGCTTTCTCTCCAGCTCTTTTAGGGGTCACACAGTGCTCACAGACTATCACTTGGCTTCCTTGCTTTGTTGCCTTTGATTCTCTCTCTCTCTGTTCTTGTCTGTTCTCAGTTTGTGTGCTCTCTCTCTCTCTCTCTCTCTCACACACACACATGACCCCTGGTTACAATACACAGTGAAACTCCTCCCCCCTCCTGCCCCCAACCTGGTGCTAGTTTCTGGGCAGATTCTATTAGGCTTTGTTCTAAGTGTGCCCCCCTTGTTCTATGTGTGATCCTTATGTGTTTCTTACAACTATCTTAAATGTAGGGCACATTCACACATCGGTTTGACTCAACCCTTAACAAGGTTTCACCCAGCTCATAACAATACTTTTGGATTTCAAACATCTGTGCAATTTTTTATTTGAAAAATTGGGAGGGGGACCCTCTCTTTGTTTTCCCCAGAAAAGACCATTATCTGACTCATTTTACTTATTATTATTATTTGTACTACCGTAGCACCTAGAAACACCATTCAGGCCAGAGCCCCGTTGTGTTAGGTGCTGCGCATATGCATAGTGGAAGACATTCCTGCCAACTATGGCCGACAAACTCAGTTAAAGACAAGTTGGAATGGGTGAATGAAACAATCAAGTGGTCAAGGAGGAAGAGAGACAGGCACACGATCATGTTTCATACAGACTATGTGCACAATGAGGGGCTGGAGCATTAGTGTGTATATGTCTATGATGTGAAATCAATAGCGGGATTCTAACTTACTCAAAGTCTTCAATCACAATTCTTCACAAATACTAACACAGTTGTATATTCATGGATTCATAGAGTTGAAGGCCAGAAGGGACCTTTAGAACACCTAGTCTGACCTCCATAACAGGTCATTATGTTTAATCCCATTACCCCTGTATTGAGCCCAGTAACTTGTGTTTGTGTTTGGCTAGAAAAGGTATACATCTCAATCTGATGACATCAAGGGAAACTGAATCCACCACGTCCCTTCGCAGTTTGTTCCAATGGTTAATCACCCTGACTATTACAAATTTGTGCCAATTTGTCAATTTTTTTATTTGAAATTTCATCAAAAATTGAGAAAAAAAAAGGACTGGGTTTAATCTGTCTTTCAACTATCTCTTGCAGGCTCATGTACTGAGAAACCTCCAGATTTTAGCTTGAGATATAAGTTTTTGCAACATTTCTCAAACCCCCATGACTGCACCCCAAATCTCAGATATTTCCATAGTGCCAGGGCATTGCTGTAGATATCGCCGGGGTCCCAGAACGTGAAAACGAGCTACAGAAAGTACTGGAGTGCTCTCCAGCTCTTAAACCCCACCACTGGCCAGTTCACTTGGGGATACAGTGTTTTCCTGATACAAGAGGGAAATGGATGAAACCTTTGACATTATTATATGTAACAGCTCTCTCCGTACCCTCCCTGCAATGAAAGAGAAATTCAGAGCGATGAAGGCAGAGTCCAGCCATGGGGAAAATTCTCTTGATGGCCCATACCCTATAGGCCATGGACAGGTATGTTAAGATATGTCTACTCTGCATCTGTGAGCTTGCCCACCAGCCTAGCTAGACAGACACATTCTAGCTCCATTTGATAGCATGTTAACAATAGCAGTGTGAACATTATACCATGCATGAGCTAACCACACAAGGTTAGACTCAGGTGGTCAGGAGGCCCCACCTGTGCCGCCACATCCACACTGATATTTTTCTTGCTCCAATTCAAGCAGAGCTCGCATGTGTTTCCATGGCATGCTTCCAGCAGCAGTGTAGACAGAACCAAGCTACCTCAGGAGAGCCAGCAAGAGAAACAGAGAAGAAACATAAAGAGGAACTGACCAGTTTAAGTTTTGCTATCAGCTGGTAGATTCAATAGTCATATATCCACTGGCCTCAGCCTTCTTAGGAAGTCCCTGGAGGGGTGTGTTCCAGGAAGCAGAACAATGATGACACACTTGTGGGCTCTTGGCTTCCCAGTTCCCAATCTGTGCAGTGGGATGTCACCTATTCTGCGGTCTTTGGTAGCCAGGATTTGTCTGGAAGACATTAAAATTCATAATACTCAGTCATTTTTCATATGCAGCACCCAGCAATGGTCATGCAGTTGATTAACACTCGTTGGCCGCATAGAAACCATGTAGCGATTGCTAATGCCTCCACTCGTATTCAAGACACATTCACGGTTTAATTAAAATCTCCTCAGCATTTGCTGCATCTTTCACAGATTAACAACAATGACCAGGTCCTGAAACCCCCATTACACTGTGTGGGGCTTTTGGTTTCCAGGAGTCACACTAGGCAAAACCTGACATGGCCAAAGCATGTAAAGACACTTTACTTCCTCACATTCCAGACCTGCAAGGTCACTTCATCAAACTAAAGCTCGTTAAAAGGAAAGAAGAAAGGTGATCTAGCATTCTGACCTCAGATATTGTAGCTGAAAAAGCCCTTTGCCATTTATATTTCAACTTTCAATGAGTGTCTGACTCAGAACTGGTAGGATTTGTAGCTGACACTCAATAGAAGCTGCTCTGGAATTTTGACAAATCCCATCTTGAGCCGCGAAGAGAAACAGATATTGATCCTAAGTGTACCTAATTCATCTCTGCACTTGTAATCCCAAAAGAAAATGGCTTCTGTGACCAGAGGGCGTTCAATATTTTTTCCATCTTGTAAAATAAACAGCAGTTATTTTGGTGTGTCTTCATGCATCAGGAGCAACATTGTAAGTAAACAAAGCACTGAGTTTTCCCTCTCCCTTTTTCCTAAGCAGAGTTATAATAACTGCTGGGCCTTCTGGTGGGAGTAATTAATTCATATCAAATAATTGAGTTGGATGAAAATCCAGAGGCCACTCTTCCACAGTCGAGGTGCACTGCCCTGAACGGAAGTGTAGACCCTTTACTGGGCAGAGATATTTCAGCTGGGATTATGTAATAAATTCTGAGGAAATTCATTTCACTCCAAAGTTTCTAGCCTCAGTAGCGATGTGGTGGCACTAGCACTTGGAAGGTGTTGACTATGATGACCCAGATAAGAGGCTGAATTCTGCATCCAGTTATACCAGAGTAAATCCAGAATAATTCTACGGATTTCAGTGGAGTTACCCCAGAGTTTTATCCTGAGTTCAGGATCAAGCCCGCAATTTTACTCATTTTTCCTTCTGTTTAGCCTGTGTCCTACAAGAACTAGTGATGGGTGAACAGGAAAAGGCTTAAAAGTTCTGTTCAGTCCTGAGAAGCACTAATAACTTTGTTATATACTGAATCACCTGGCTCCAGGACCCTCTGCAGGGCTATACTGCTGCCTCACACCGACAGCCAGATGAGGTGGGTGTCACATTCGTGCTAATTCAGGAGTCTCTTGTCTCTCTGAGGCAAGAGAGGGCTAAAGGGAGGGCCAAGAAGACGTGCTGAGAGAAATCCTAGCTCAACCACGCTCAGGCTAAGGTTTATATTTGTAAGAAGTACCATCCTGTCTCAGGGCTTTGATACATTCATTGGAAATAGAGGTAAACTCCCAAGAAGATGGTGAGCTGGGACCATAGCCCAGTATGTCTGAGTATGTGTGAATGACGGGAGGGGCTTTCACTCATTCACAAACACCCAAATGTTCACTTGCTTACACAGCTTTTGCATGAACTACTCAGACTTCTTAAGTTTTCTTGAAGAATTTCTTTCAGTCCAAGAGGCTGTTAGGAGTGCAGTTGTGAATAAAGAAGGCTCCTTTGCTCCTGTGGTACCTTTGGCTGCATTGAAACCATAAAATTTTGGCCAAATCACAAGAAATCCTGAGTCTGAAAGTATTCTCACACTAGATTTTGCCAATCGTACAGTGAATAATAATTTACTCAGCAACTGGTCCCCTTGAAATTAAAGTAGGGCTGTTGATTAACCACAGTTAACTCACACGATTAACTCAAAAAAATTAACTGTGATTAAAAAAATTAATCACTATTAATCACAGTTTTAATCACACTGTTAAACAATAGAATACCAATTGAAATTTATGAAATATTTTGGATGTTTTTCTACATTTTCAAATATATTGATTTCTCTTACAACACAGAATACAAAGTATATGCTGCTCACTTTATATTATCTTTATTACAAATATTTGCACTGTAAAAATGATAAAAGAAATCGTATTTTTTAATGCACCTCATACAAGTACTGTAGTGCAATCTCTTCGTCATGAAAGTGTAACTTACAAATGCGGATTTGTTTTGTTACGTAACTGCACTCAAAAACAAAACAATGTAAAATTTTAGAGCCTACAAGTCCACTCCGTCCTACTTCTTGTTCGGCCGATCACTAAGAGAAACAAGTTTGTTTACATTTACAGGTGATAATGCTGCACACTTCTTATTTACAATGTCACCTGAAAGTGAGAACAGACATTCACATGGCACTTTTGTAGATGGCATTGCAAGGTATTTATATGCCAGATATAAACAAATTATTAAAGCTAATGTTAAACTGATATAATATACAGATTGAAAAAAAGAGTGTTTGTACATCTGGGTATAGTGCTTAGATTATCCACAAATACAAAGTTTGTTTTTAAAGTCAGAAGATACATATAGTGCATAATCAGCATTAACCCAAATTTATGTGAATGAATTTATGAATACAGTGTAGATATTTAGCATCCAAGTATTCAGGTACACTACTCATGAAAAAAGTTACACAGACAGTTGGTGGTGGAAAGCAAAATATATCAATGAGTGAAGATTGTCCCTGTGTATGGGGAGACTTTGAAAAACCAGTAAAGTGCCTGAAACCACTATGCCTTATTGTTAAAGGCGGCCTAATCAGCAAGCTGTAAATTGGCCATTCAGCAGTCTCAGCTTGACCAAGGCCGGGTGGGGAGAAGGGGGAATTTTGGGTGCCTCAGAAAGGGCAGCTTGACCCCACGTCCTTCCTGATAAGAATTGTGTTGAAGTTGCTGATACATGTCTTTTAGAAGAGCTGGATGTACCCCAGGAATGTCTATTGGGGCCTCAAGGCTACAAACTCTGGAAAAACCCACACCTGGTTAATCAATAGTCAGAAGGACCCTCTTGCTTGCCCATTGGAACTGTTTGCTTGACAAGTTTTCTTTAAGGGTCATGTCATTCTATTACTAACGTATATATAAGGGGAAAAAAGCTTGAGATAGTTGGACTCGTTTGGGGACCCATTTGGACTCTTTTTGGACTCTCCCTCTAGATACATCTTGTGGTCCCGACCCAGCAGACAGAAGATTTGGCCACCGGAAGCCTCCCATGTTTCACTCAAGAGCCACACTCAGCTGTGGTAATTATCAAGGGTTGGGGGTGTTTTACTAATCTGTTGCAGACGTGTGTAAGTGCTAGAGACTAAGTAAAGTGTAGCTTTAAGTGAAAGCACTCTTGTGTTGTCCTGTTTGTGCCAGCCATCTATCAGTCGGATGGCCGTGTCTCCCCTGATTTATTTCCTGACACCACCTCGCACACAGTAAAAGTTACCAAGAGCTTTGGGTTGAAAGAACCCCGGGTAACACCTGAGTAATTGAGAAATTAGAATTGGTTGTCCATTTAGAAAAAAAAAACAGTCCATCAGGAAAGTATTCGAGTTACTTTCCCAACTGCGCTTCTCATCGGCACTCCAGCTCGATATCCGGTGATGTGTTCTATGTAGGTGTCCCTCGACCATCTTATGGCATCTGACACCATGAGTGGCTGAATCGCCCGAGCGTAGCGTTGATCCATTCCACATTCTCTCAACACTTGCTCATTACTGGGGTCCCATGCACCCAAGGCTCCAACAACCAGTGCGTGTGTCTGGACCTGGTAACCCTTAGCTCTCAGGGTGTCGGCCAGAGGGGTGTATTTCTTCAGCTTTTGAGATCAGATCTTGTGGAAAGCCGGGGTCCTGTTTTTGAAGGGCACTGTGATGTCCACCATGATGATCTTCTTGTGGTCCTTGTTGGTGATGACGATGTCCGGTATGCAATACAACCTGTATGTCATATCGCGTTATTTATAGTTACTGGAGAAAGATCACGGAGAAAGAGGAAGGGACAGTATAATTTGGCTGGAATGGTGAAGTACTTTCCAGTATTTAATAGGGATGCTCTCTAGTTTGTCAAGCTAATGCTTTAGCAGAAGACCCAATTTGTCTTACTATGGATCTGAGAGTCATGTATTTCCATCATGCTAACCGGAAGTCTAGACAGGAGAGTATGGCCTAGTAGTGCAGGCAACTAATCAGGAACACCTACAGTCCTGGCTCATTAAAATTCCCCTGGACCTGCAGGAATCTTCTTTATAGGCGCTCAGTGTTAAATCAGTAGAATTCATCTGGAAAGAAGGGAAGAACTTTAAAGAGCAAGGGATGAATTTCTGCTTCCATTTAAAGTCAGTGGCAGTTTACCGTCGACTTCAGTGGAGCCAAGATTTCACCACAGGACTGTGGTCTCAATGGAAACTCAAGTCTGAATCCCGGCTGGGTCAGCTCCGCCCTTTACCCTTAGTAACAAGATTGACCAATTGCACTCCAAGCAGTTTACTCCATACAGTTCTTTAGAATGAAGCAGTGTATACCTGCTGGCCTGTCTGCTCTGGGAGAATATTAAAAATCCTGAAGCATTTTTAATTAAATATTTTCCCCAGCACTATCCTTGGCCGAACTTTCCCCTTCATCCACTGTTTAAGTTGTTTTGTGTGTTGCCTATATACTCTGCCCCCAGAAGTGGCTGCATGTTTCCTTCATTTATATCTACTGAGATGAAAGGTGCTTCTCAAATAGAATGAATACACAATAAATGTGTGTGTCTATATACATTATTTGTATTATTATTTTATTACCAGATAACCAGAGTAGTTTTAAGGGTATGATTCTCCTCTGTGGTAAAAATAATATATTGTAGATAGGAAGATAGTTTAATAGGGGAAAAAATTGTTTGATTACAGGAACAATAGCTTTTGAAGAAAACTATGTGACAGGAAAGAGGCATTGCATTGTTTGGGACACCTGTGGTTAATTATTATAGCTGAATACATTAAAATCAGTTTCCAAGCTCATATATCTTCATAGACTGTTTGGCGATATTAAGCGACAAAGGCTTAATAATCAAAAGTACTGAGTTAGCAAATGTTTTCTAATTTTAATAACTTCTTGTTGTAATTACCAAGACTTGGAGTGAAATGATTTAATTAGAAAGTAATCAAGAAGTGTCTACTGTTAATTGAAGGAATTATAAAAGATCTACATTTTTAATATATTTTTTTGGATAATAAAATTAAATTTTACCATAATTATTTTTTAAACCATGCTGATAAGAAAAGTTTGATACTGAACTGAGATATTCTGTGCAATAATTCTTTAGGCTGTACTTGTCGATGAGCAGGTAGAGACCAAATATGACTACTTTGCACGTATCTATTTTCTTTCAACTAACATCTCAGAATGCTTTAAGAACTTCCACTCATTTTCACAACAATACTGTGAGGATTGCAATCATTATTTTACCCATTTTGTAGATGAACAAACTGAGGTTAACTATGTAGAGGTACACAGACAGATGAGGATAAGGCCTGGTCTAAAATTTTTCAGCAAAACTGTTTGTTGGTAGAAAAATTGGGTTTTCGAGAAAACAATTTTTTTTTTTGAGAAAAGCATCTGCTTTCCAAAGAAAATTTCAACTTTTTGTCAAAACAAACAAATAAACAAAAATCCAAACAAACAGAAAATCCCGATTTTTTTTTCCAGATGAAAACAAACTAATATTAACTTGGAAATGACTTTGTGGTACCTAATGGGAGTCATAGAACAAGTTCTTCATGACCCCATTCTTTTCTATAGGCTGAATTTCCCTACTGGACTACATCTCCCATGATGCACTGTGGTCAGGTAGCCTCATGATGTGCCATGGGGCCTAGCAAGAGGGGAGGCCAGAGTGCAAGATGGGAGGTGTAGTCCAACTGGGAAAATGTCTTATAATTTTTTTCCTGTTTTCTGACCAGCCCTATTAAACATTCTAAGATCCCCATCGTGCAGTTTACAACACATGGGTGGACTGCTACTTTCACTCACTGCACTTCATCTGGCTGTGCACAAGCAGTTACAGTTTTAGGGTATTAGAATAGCATTTTTTTGCCACCAAAAATTGGTGGCTTTATTTGTATGTCTACAGTGACTGACACCCTGGTATCCAAGCACTTGGGCCCTACTGCAACATAAATGAAATAATAAAGCTGACTGAAATACTCCGACATTTTTTTCATGAAAAAGAGTGATTTTTTTTGTGGGGGAAAGAAATCATAACAAATGCCATCCCGTTTTTCAAGCAGGTGATTGAAAAACTTCAAATTTAGAAATTTTTCAATGGAAAGAGGATATATTTTTTCTTTCATTTTTTTTTTCCAATTCTTGGACCATCTCTATATATAATAAGAACAATACGATTCCTTTGGATAGTGCCTTTAATCTTGAAGGGTTCCTGAGACTGTCAGCCAATGATGACACACAGCCCTCAGGATACCAGCCACTTCTGGGGCAGAGGGTGGCAGCTATACAGCTGAGCAAAATCTAACTGATCTGATCGGCTAGTGTAGGAGACATTGAATGGATGATTGTCAAACTGTTCGGGTTCTGTAGCCAGGTGAAAAACGGCACATGCTGTTCCATGCCTAATTTGTGCATGCTTTTAGTACGATTGTATATATAAATCAGGCATTTGTGCGTGCAACTTAGGGATAGTGACGGGGTGTAGAAACCACAATCACTAAGGGGTTAAGTGAGGACAGAGTAGCTACGTCCCCAGCTGTGTCTAATTGATTGTTCAGCAACAGTTGGGCTAAGAGGCTGCATCCCAGGCAGACAGGGGTGGCTGTCCCAGAGGCCCAGGGCTACCCGGTGCCAGGTCCAAATTGGTAGGAAACTGCAGAAGGAGCAGGACCAGAAATTCCCTGAGGACTGGATGGAGACTGCTGGAGAAAACACTGCCAGCCTAAGTGTGTTCCCCTTCCCCTATTTTCTACCAGCAAAAGAAAGACTGGATCCCCTAGGGCCTTGTTACTATGGGCAGGATCAATACAGCACAGGGATTTGAGGACAGCAGAAGCTGACCTTAAAGGCTAAGAGCCCAAACTCCTAAAGGACCAGTTTACTTTCCATGGAGCCCAAGGACAGGTGAGAGAGCTCTGCTCTCTCACAGGTATTAGCTGACCATTGATGTGCGTGAATACCTGATTTGCATGTACATTTTGCTTATGCTAGTCTGATTTGCTAATGTGCACACATTTTCCTCCCAAGGTGCTCAGCCTTTTGAAAATCAAGTCCTTTTTCCCTCAAAATGCCCTGTTCACCTTAATTGAAAATGCCTCACGCACACAAAAACATTTATACATTTTTTTTTCAATGTGTACCAGCAATGGTGACCTTGGCACAGGGCATGTATTCAAGATTCATGATTTAGCTGGTGTTAATGTCCCTCAGCTGTCCATTGGGCCATCAGCTCTTCCCAGTTCTTCATTAATCCCCAGGAACTACCTTGAGCCCTGGTCATTGATGCTTAAACAAACACTTCCAGTAACCTTAGAAGGTTTCTTTTCATTTATCTTCCATCCAAATCCATTCTTTAGAGTGATACTGTCTGGAGAAGAAACACAAGCCACTGTCTTGGCCATAGAAAAAAATGGTATTGCTCTGTGGACCTATTATATCTGAAGAGGACAAAGGCTGATAAAATGTTACCTCTCATAGTTTGCTTGAGACTTGTCTGGGTGACTTTCTTTAGAGGAAGAAGAGACTTGATTTGCAAAGATCCATTAAATTCTTTAGGGGCTACTAGGCCTTCTAAGAAAACAGAGTATAGGGAGCATTTCAATAATAGATTCTAACCAGACATGACTTTCCATGTTACACACAGTGCCCTTAGATTCTTAAATCCAGGGGTCTGTGCAGGATAAAAATCCCCATTGTTAACATTTTGTGGGCTTTTAACACTACCATTAGTCAATATATCAGAATGCGGCATATCATATTGACTAGAGCTGATGTTTATAGTGGAAAGTTATTGACTTATGTGATTAAAAAGTGGCTATAATTCAGCTTCAGGTATTATTGCCCACTGGAGGATACTATTTCCTCTACAGGGATAATAATGTGCCCTGTAAACTAAAAACTCCAGTCTCTCTCTATATTTCACCACACACTTTAATAAAGATCTTTTTGCCTTCAATGTGCGGTAGCTTCACCATGCTGTTGGAATCTTAACTTTGTGTTTTTCCAGGGACTCTGTGACAGGAACTGAACAAACCTAATGGCTAATTAAAGCCTTGTAATCTTTAATAAGAGATATTATACAGTATAAGGGGCTGCAGTGTGATCTTGCGCCTAGGGAACGAGAATGGGCATTTGGAGATGTGGGTTCAATCCCCACTTCTGCCGCTGGCCAGCTTGGGCAAGTCACTTTTTATTTCTTTTTCTCTCCCACTTTCTCTGTCTTGTCTATTTAGCTTGTAAGCTCTTTGGGGCAGAGCCTGTCTCTTTCTATGTGTTTGTACAGTGAATAGTCTGAACAGGCCCTGATCTCAGTTGGGGTCTATAGGTGCTACCATAAAACAAAGAACAAATAATAGTAAGTAAAAAATGCTGTATATATTGATGCCCTGTCCCAGGACTACAAGGCTGGATCCTATAGTTTTAGTGAAAGGCTGAGGTGATAACTACGAGAGGTATACAGTACAGCTGACAATGGGGCTTGATCAAATAAAAAATTCAAAATTAGCTTATCGATACCAGAAATATGTCAGGAGTAGAATAACATTCTCAGTGTCTAATCACGGTAATGGCACAGTGGACAATACTCATTATCCCCATGTCTTTTCCTGGTTTGGAAAAAAAATCAAAGAAGAAAGAGATCAAGAATAAAATAAACCAGCACATCCTGAAAATTAGTGACACAGATCAATGCATGTTTCCTTGTGTCCGCTCACATTACATTATACTCTATTTGCTGAAACCCAAGGTATTCTAACGCGACATGACATACAGGTTGTATTGCATACATTACACATTAGGAGACCTGATTTCTTAATGGAATGCACTACTGTAGGACATTCTGTCAGATCCAGTAAGGAACTAACCATAACCTACTTTTAAACAAGCCGCTGTAAAACGCTCCCTTATCTATCTGATTTCCAGGACAAGGAGCAGCTTCTGTCCTGATCTGACAGCATTATCCCAGCAATGGCACTATGGAACAATATGAAGCTGGGACAGCGTAGTCTGCCCCTTGTGGGTAGTGGTGCCTAGGGTCAGCCCACCCGACCACATGACATGGCCCTTTAAGAAGTGGAAAAGTCTGATAGATAGATCAGATCGATCAGTGGTTCTAAAACTTGTGTACTAGCAACCCCTTTCACATAGCAAGCCTCTGAATGCAACCCGCTTATAAATTAAAAATACTTTTTTATATATTTAACACCATTATAAATGCTGGCTGCAAAGCAGGGTTTGGGGTGGAGGCTGACAGCTTGCGACCCCACAGGGAATAACCTCACGATCCTGATACCCAGTTTGAGGACCCCTGATATAGTGTATAGATATACACACACATAGACCTAGGAGAAATTGATAGGAAGGAAGCGGTCCTGGGAATAAGTGATGCTTTGGATGAAATTCTGTCCCTGAGCCCTGGGACCAGCAGACTGACAGAGAGGGTGGTGCCAGGATCCCATCTCACCCAACCAATTGGGAATGAGCTGGGAGAAGGGGATCAGGATAAATGTTGCCTCGTCACTTATAGCAGGGTAGACACCAGCAGGCGAAGGCTGGTCTGCTGAACTTGCTCATCTCCTGAGGACTAACTGGGGTGTTGGGAAGGGGCCAACAGAGGGAGTCGCTGGCCAAGGCCTGATAGGTGGTTAACTTACACTACACAGCTCCAAGGAGGAGAGCTGGGGACGCCTGTTGAAGGAGAGACTGAAAGGTAACCCAGAAGGGACTAGGAACAAGGCCCAGAGGGTGAGCTTTAGAGAACCCCTGGAGGCCAGAAGAACCTTTTGTTTATTTTGGGATTTTTGTTTGGTCTGGTGACCCTGGAAGGGGGCTGAACTCAGAGTGATCCAACTGGAAGGCCGAGTCACATGAACCCTGGGGAGACAGAAAATCTGGGAGGAGGAAACTGAGGCAGGGAATGCCTGTAGTGCCACAGTCATCCGTTACGGGGTGCTACAAGGTAGTCATGCCATGTGACAGAAGCCGTTCAGGTACAGTTCAATACCCCAATGCTGGGTTCTCCTGCATCTTCCCATTGTGGAAAATCGGCTGAGTGTCTAGTCTGTGTAACTGGGCAGATCTTTGGGATGGAAAGGTAGGTGTATTCTCCCCCGAGCTGTTGAATGAGAGCATGCTACCCAGTCACTACTACAGCTCGGAAGCTGTAATCCCCTATCTGCGGCTTGGATCTCTGCAATGTGGGGGACAACGGCTGGTGAGGCTGCATAGTAGTGATTCATCAAGCAGGATGTCTCCTCTCGCTGGGCTGCCTGTCTCCTCCTCTCCCCAGCCAAACCCGTCTGTGGGACAGCACAGAACTTGGCTCTGTGCCATGCAAAGCCTGCCTGAAGCATGGCCTTCCCAACCAAGCTGCAGACTGGTAGCTGTTGCACTGCTTGTCTGGCTCGCTGCCTGGAGAGGAAAAGTTGTAGCTGGCTGACAGGGGCCAGTTCAGTGGGACGTAAGTGTCGCATCATGGTGGGGAGAGCTGCAGACATTAACCATCTGAGCTGTCCAGTAGCATACTAAGGCTAACAGGTAAGCATACAGGATTGGATTGTTCCTGGCTCTGTCATGAATGCACAAGTCTGGTGGTGGTGCATGGAACCTTTCTCCTTGAGTACTCCAAGCAAGGGCGAGAGTCTTTGCACAAAAGAGAAAATAGCCCTGTGGCTCTGTGTAACCTCTGTGGCCCGTCCACAAAGTTGGCTGGCCATGGGGAGGGGAGCAGGCTGTGACATCTTAATAGATGCCTCAGAGAAGAGCTTGCAGGTTGGCACCGTGATCCTTGTTTCTCCATACAGTGGTACATCTGCCCACCACCCTGAAGGCAGGGCTCATCAACTCAGTCTGGTGGGGATATGCAGTATTTTAGGGATGACAGTCACTCAACTGGGCCATTGCTGCCCTCTCTGGAGCTGGATGTCGATCTGGCTGAGAAATTTCCTGATTTCCCTCAAGGCAGAGTGGAAGGCTGACTCCCAGGGGCTCTAAAATGCTGTGTAGACATGGGCTACGTGCTACTGTAACACTAATAAAAAATAATTATAACAGACGTGGGCTAGCAGGTCTCACGCCAAGGCTCTAGAAGTAGTTGTGTAGACAGTGCTTTGAAGGTGTGGCTTGGGCTGGCGCTCAGGCTCTGGAATTCATCCCCATCCCTAGGCTTCAGCTCTCGAGCCACAACTTCAAAGCACTGTCTTCACCGCATGAGCCGCGCCAGCTTGCAAGTTGCCTCCACAATGCTGTGTAGATATGCCCTCAGAGGCCCCAACCAAACCGGAGCACCCATTGTACTATTGTGTGCTGTTCATACATATCAGACAGGACAGGCCTTGCAATGAAGCACTTTGTCTGCCTTTCCCGTAAGTTCTAAGGGTTGGAGAAAGGAAATCTGACTTCCCATTTTATGAAGAACTGCCATGATTTACTGAAGGTCTTGCTCTCGCAAAAAGAAATAATTTCTCTGTGTGTTCCCCCCCTACCCATTCCATTCAAACACAGAACATTGCCACTGCCAAAACCCTCACTCCACTGGAGTGAAAACCATTCATTTGTTGGCTGAATTTTAAGACGTCTGACTCCGAATGCAAGAGAATTCTCCATGGATGTAATGGGACATTTAGCAATTCATTCATTTCTTCACATGCTACTTATTTAGATGCTCAGCGGTTGGCAACTTTGATGTGGAGCGCTGGAAATTAGAAAGACATTACATACCATCAAAACCTAAATGAAAGAAAACACAGGTCCTAGTTTATATCAGACTAAATTGACTAGTGTCATAGTCAGGATATTTTGTTTTATAAATTATAATAGTTATCGGAGGCATTCCCTTGAGTAAACCGCTATCTGTCTGTTTCATATACAACATTGACTAGTTGCTCTGAAAAAAGAGTTGCTAGGTAGGATTTACACACAGAGAAATATGTCAGCTATCTCATGGTATGTGTGTGACTAGAATAAAGTTTGTACAGTGCCTGACACAATGGGCTTTAATCTTGAGGGGGGAATTTGATTGTGTAACAGGGTGGCTTGCCCTTAGGTTGAGAGCTTAGGACTTAAGCAACCTTGAGTGCAAGATGAGGGAAGTGATTATTCCCCTCTATTCGGCACTGGTGAGGCCACACCTGGAGTATTGTGTCCAGTTTTGGTCCCCCCACTACAGAAGGGATGTGGACAAATTGGAGAGAGTCTAGTGGAGGGCAATGAAAATGATTAGGGGCTGGGGCACATAACTTACGAAGAGAGGTTGAGGGAACTGGGCTTGTTTACTCTACAGAAGAGAAGAATGAGGGGGGATTTGATAGCAGCCTTCAACTACCTGAAGGGGGGTTCCAAAGAGGATGGAGCTCAGCTGTTCTCAGTGGTGGTAGGTGACAGAACAAGGAGCAATGGTCTCAAGACGCAGTGGGAGAGGTCTAGGTTGGATATTAGGAAACTCTATTTCCCTAGGAGGGTGGTGAAGCACTGGAATGCGTTACCTAGGGAGGTGGTGGAATCTCCATCCTTACAGGTTTTTAAGGCCCATCTTGACAAAGCCCTGGCTGGGATGCTTTAGTTGGTGATGGTGCTGCTTTGAGCGTGGGATTGGACTAGATGACCTCCTGAGGTCTCTTCGAAGCCTAATCTTCTATGATTCTATGAGCCCCACCTGAGGGGGAGCAGGTAATTCAAATATAAAGACAGCAGGAAGCCGTGCAGTGGTTGAGAGAAGCTCAGGAATCAGGAGATGCTAACAAGAGAAGGAAGGAAGGCCAGAGGGCTGAACCCCATCCTGAAAGAGCTGGGAACTGGCTGCTTCAGGTGGAACAACTGATGAAGAAAGAGCTGTGGATGATGCTGAGGAACCGGAACTATGTATGAACAGTTGAATTAAGATTTTGGACTTGAGGGCCCATTGAGGATTGTTCAAATTGTTTTGTGGTTAAGGACTCTAGATTTCACCCAGATGTGAGATTAAACCAGGAGGGGCGCTGTGAGGCACAACAGAGACTGTCGGGAATGTTTAAACTGCCTACAAGAGGGAGCTCTGTAAAGCAACTCCGGGACATGAGTGGGTGCTCAATAGGTGGCCACACGCTACAGGGCTTGGACAAGACAAATTAAAAACATAACGATATTATGTATGTAACGACATTGGAAGTGCCAGCTGGATCACCTGAACTCGGCACCGCTAGATCTGAAGACTAAGCCTCGATTGCTTGAGCTTAAAGGAGTAGGTCCATTTACTGAGACCTTATTTGACTGAAGAAAAGAGTTGTATAAGAGCGAAATATTGGTTAGCACTAAAATCTGGTGGGAGCAGAGCCGTTGAGTAAGATGGTACCATTTTTCAAAGACGAAGTCCAACCCAATGATCGCCCATTGCTGATATTATTACCCACATGTAGTTACAATAAGTTAAGACTGCTGCAGCAGACTGGCAAAGATGGAAGGCGGTGGTGAAGGCCCTATGTTCCTCAAGAAGAGAGAGCATAACAGAAGAGAGTTGCGTCACATTTTGGATGTTCTACAGTGATCTGATTTAGGGGATGGAGTTCAAACTGGTTCATTGCTAGCTACACAGGGCAGAGACCCTACAGATGGGGTGGTAAGACAAACCTGTGAGTGGCTAAGATCACAGAGAGTAAAACCCCTCTGAAGAGAAAATGTGAGTGCTACATTTTTGATTTTGCAAGACGATAGCAATTCTGCCATGAGGCGGGTGGGGGAGGGGAAACTGATCTACCCAGGATTAGTATGGAAGGAGGCTAATTGGTCTTTCACCTTATTTTTGCTGTCATTCCTTCAGAGATTAGGTTAAACCTCAGATATGTTTCATCAGGGAATCAAGGAGATTATACTTTGTCTCTCTATCATCCGGCCACTTCCTGCAATGTTGACTAGATTTGTATAAGCCTCACAACTCATTATGTGATTCCTTTTAGTCAAAATAGGTGTATAACTCATGGAACCAAAAGCGGCTGTTTGTGTAACAGAATTAATTAGAAGATGGGGCATGAATTACTAGCACAACAGCTGAATCTTTATCAAGTTCCTTGCTTCCCCACCTTTCCATCCCCATGAACCCTCAATTTCTTTGGGTTTTTCACACCTTCCAGTTAAAGAGACAGGATGGGTCATGAAGTTGTTCTCAGTCAGTGAAAGGATTCTGAATATCTGGGTGGAAGTCAGATATTACCTGTGTATCATGCTTTACTGGCCCTTTCAGACAGGCCTGGTGCTACAATTTAGGCAAACTAGGCGGTTGCCTAGGGTGCCAAGATTTGGGGGCACCAAAAAGCGGTGCCCTCAATTTTTTTTTAACATCGGTCCTAACCCCCCTCCCCGAGCGCACAGTTGCCGCTCCACTACTCCCGCCTCCCAGGCTTGCAGCACCAATCAGCTGTTTGGCGCCGCAAGCCTGAGAGGGGAGGAGAATTAGAGCGGGGGGGGCGGCGTGCTCGGGGAGGAGGCGGAGGAGAGGTGAGCTGCTGCACGGTTCCCCGGGGGGGCACCTCAGGGTGGAGGGGGGAGCACAAGGTGGAAGTTTCACCTAGGGCACGAAACTTCCTTGCACCAGCCCTGCTTTCAGACCTCAGCAAATCTAATAGCACTCAATAGGAATGGAAATAAGACCCGGGTTGCTTCCGCAAAATCCAAATCGGGGGAAGACCAACGCTTTTGTTGTCTCTGTCCCAGCAAGAGTAGCCTTGTGGGCTTACCTAGCTAGGTCTTTATGAGGTTGTCTACCACTGTATTATTTGAACACTTAACTATACACCCATCCATCGAGCAATGGTGTGGTAGAAATAGTGGGAAGAGCAATGGAGTGGCCTGAACTTCCCTTGCCTCATTCCAGTTTTCAAGTGAATCAGTATCATAAGCACTCAGCCCTGACCCACCGCCCATTGAAATCAAGGCAGCGGGGGGCTTTCCACTCCCCTCAGTGGCCTTTGGATCAGTCACGAGGTGGAATCCCCAAAAGGGACTTGGGTGTTGTGATGCTCAGCATCACAGCCTCTAACTTTCAGGAAAATCACGGGAACAACCCTTTGAGTCACACAGCTAAGTCAGACTGCCTAGACCATGGATGGAGAGAGATAGGGACCTTGGAATATGAGCCATCAAAGGCAGAATAACCCTAAAGTAGCCAATTGGAGAGGCTGACCAGGGGGAGGAGGGGTCTCCTAAGCCCCGCCCCCCTCTCTCGGTGTTCAGCGTCTAAGTCTGGGCTACAAGAAGACAACTTTCTGCTAGCAATTCCTGAACCAGAGGAAGGTAGGCATTTGGCCACCTAAGTCATGTGAGGGGTCTAGTCCGGTAGGTGTGCTCCCAGGCTGCCTAACTCCACACAGAAGTGGGGGAGAACGATGACTTCTCTTATAACCTTTAGCCTGGGGCTCAGGTGGGAGATTGAAGCCCTGATGACTACGGGGGGGCAGCAGAGCATGTATTCAGAGGCCAAAAACTAGTCAGCTAGGCAACTCTTATTGAAAAAAAACTTAATTGCCGAGGCGCCTAGAGGGGTAGATGACAGCTGAGTGGGAGTCTTGGGGATAATAGTGGGACCTAAAAACAGACTGAGGCCCCTATGTGCCTTTGTGAAACCCACCCTAGGCGACCTTGGACAAGTCCATGAATTGCTCTGTGCCTCAGTTTCCCCACTGGTCGGAAACAGGAATAAGATGTTTAGCCCCTTCCCCTCCTTTACTGAGTCCTTTGAAATCTTCAGCAGAAGCCAGTTGCAGTATACAGACACATTTCATTCTTATTTATTTATAAATTCTAGTCTTATTCTTACTTATTTATAAAGGGGCATAGTCTGGCATTATACTTTTCCCTAGTGATCACACTCCATGCAGGACTCAGTTAGAGCTACTAGGAAAACCTCGATTGTGGCTCCAAAGATACCGTATCCTTGGTGGAATGGCTTAGCCTTGTCTGTATGATTCCCACAGGCTGTCCTATCAAATTAGGCACTAACTTGTCCTCAGCGTCACCTTGAGATCAATGACTGTGGCGAGTACAGTTTTCCAGGCTCCTGCTTCTTAACATGAAGTTTCCATGTTGCTCAATGTTTAAGTGCCTGACTTGCATCTTTAGCATATTGCTGTGTGCAGTACAATTCAGTCACCTGGGCTTTTGGGATGATGCCTAGTCACTCATTCCCTCACCTCCCTCCGTGGCTCAGATCTCACTGTCAGCTTCAAAGAGCGCAGGGCATGATGTGTTTTTTCGCATTTGCATAGTCTGTTCCAGGCAGTGGTGGTCAAGCTGAACGGTTAAACCCTGTGCCAGTTCTCTCCTGGCACTTGGGTCTCACTATCTGCCAGACATCATAGAAGTGATGTTCTCCCAGTTGAAGGAAGTTTGTGGCGGAATATGACGGGGGTGTGTAAGGGGGATAATTGTTAAAATAGCTTAATTCGTCTTCCAGAGCCAGTGCTTTCCATTGTCAAAGTCACCAATTATCAGGTCAGCCAGTGGAGGAGGGTATTTTTCCCTCCTCCCCACAAGCTACAGGACATTGAGTTCTATAATACACTCAGTGCTTATGAAATAGTTAATTACCTTCTGAAACTACTTGGCGGTTGGAGTAGGAGGAATGGCTTTATGAGGAGAACCAGCGTCCAGAACACTGTGGAGATTGCAGTGTTGGGATCCCTCTTGCTAAGAAACAAATGATTGGCCCTGGATTTTTGGAAGGAGGGGAAGGGATGGTCTGTGTTTTTGGCGGCATCCGACACATTTTGTGAAAGTAGCTCTCTTAGTGGGCGGTGTGCTGGGCAATCACAATTTGTTAGTGAACAAGCCTTTCACCTCTCGAACAGGGTACACATTTTGTCTCCGGTCACGGCTAAAAACTCATTTGCTGCATCCTCCATTAATGCACCTTGCTGCAAATAGGATGGAGGTGCGTCAACAGAGCTGTGTGAGGATCCAGGAGTGCCACAGGATAGCAAGATGCAGGCTAGCACTGAGGTGTGGTGGCAGAAGACCTAATGCTGGAATGGCATGTTGTGATGCAGGCTGGAATTAAAGTCTGTGATTATTCCCCCACATAATTTTAAATAGGGGCAGCCCATTGTAAAGGCTTCCGTGAAAAAGAGAGTTTTTAAAAATATAAATATTTTTCAGGATTTCTCTCCCCTTCTTACAGTAGCAGAGAACGGTCTTCAGTTCAGCAAGGAAGCTATTCAGAAATCAGAGGATTAAATATTTTATCATATACCCAGCAACTCGAATATCTTTAAAGGAGCCTCTGTGTTAAATACCCTGAAGAAGCTCTGAAATTTACAAACTCTCAAGAGTAGAAAACAATTAAATGTAAAATGAGTCTTAAGGCACCTTTTTATGTTAAATTAATGCTGGTATCTAATTAATATGGTCATACTATCTGTTAAATTAAAGGTATTTAAGTACATTCTTTTTCTTAGTGGCTATATGGTATATGCTTAGCTTCAATGAATATATGACAATATTGGTGTTTGTGCTTAACTTTAAGCAAATGAGTAGTTCCAGGATTCTTCCAAATATCCCATTATTTTGTTTCATAACTTAATTAGGGGCTAGTAATGTACTTAAAGTTAAACATGTGCATAAATATTTTCAGGATTCAGAGTTTACAATTCCTGTAATAATTTTATTAAAACCTAATGTGTAATAAACCTAGTCAAAAATCAAAAAAGAGCTGTTTGAAAAATCAAAAGTTCACATGGATTTCAAACACTTTGGAGATAATTTCATTTTGCTTGTTTGCATGATCAACACAGATGTTATTTAACAATTTCAAAATAGATGTTATTTTAGCAATTTTTTTCTTAAAAAATCAGAATTGTTTTTTGTATTTTTTTCTGATTTTGAATCTGATTTTTACAAACCCCCACCATGCGCTTAGCTGACTAATAAAATCTGGCAATAGGAAACAAAAACCAACCAAACAAGGGACCAAAGGCAGCAATGAAACCTCAAAAAACAATAAATGAAAATTACCAGTGACATTTCTGTTTCATTACCTGTTAGGTTCATTCCCTCTGGGGCACCTGGCATTGGTCACTGTTGGTAGACAGGATACTGGGCTGGGCGGACCTTTGGTCTGACCCAGTATTCATAGATTCATAGATTCTAGGACTGGAAGGGACCTCGAGAGGTCATCGAGTCCAGTCCCCTGCCCGCATGGCAGCACCAAATACTGTCTAGACCATCCCTGATAGACATTTATCTAACCTACTCTTAAATATCTCCAGAGATGGAGATTCCACAACCTCCCAAGGCAATTTATTCCAGTGTTTAACCACCCTGACAGTTAGGAACTTTTTCCTAATGTCCAACCTAAACCACCCTTGCTGCAGTTTAAGCCCATTGCTTCTTGTTCTATCCTTAGAGGCTAAGGTGAACAAGTTTTCTCCCTCCTCCTTATGACACCCTTTTAGATAACTGAAAACTGCTATCATGTCCCCTCTCAGTCTTCTCTTTTCCAAACTAAACAAACCCAATTCTTTCAGCCTTCCTTCATAGGTCATGTTCTCAAGACCTTTAATCATTCTTGTTGCTCTTCTCTGGACCCTCTACAATTTCTCCACATCTTTCTTGAAATGCGGTGCCCAGAACTGGACACAATACTCCAGCTGAGGCCTAACCAGAGCAGAGAAGAGTGGAAAAATGACTTCTCGTGTCTTGCTCACAACATACCTGTTAATACATCCCAGAATCACGTTTGCTTTTTTTGCAACATCATCACACTGTTGACTCATATTTAGCTTGTGGTTCACTATAACCCCTAGATCCCTTTCTGCTGTACTCCTTCCTAGACAGTCTCTTCCCATTCTGTATGTGTGAAACTGATTTTTCCTTCCTAAGTGGAGCACTTTGCATTTGTCTTTGTTAAACTTCATCCTGTTTACCTCAGACCATTTCTCCAATTTGTCCAGATCATTTTGAATTATGACCCTGTCCTCCAAAGCAGTTGCAATCCCTCCCAGTTTGGTATCATCCGCAAACTTAATAAGCGTACTTTCTATGCCAATATCTAAGTCATTAATGAAGATATTGAACAGAGCCGGTCCCAAAACAGACCCATGCGGAACCCTACTCGTTACACCTTTCCAGCAGGATTGGGAACCATTAATAACAACTCTCTGAGTACGGTTATCCAGCCAGTTATGCACCCACCTTATAGTAGCCCCATCTAAATTGTATTTGCCTAGTTTATCGATAAGAATATATGGCTATTCTTACGTTCTTATGTTCTCATACCTGGCAAAGGCCCCAATCCTAACACCTAAGCATGCATTTAGTCATGAGCATAGGTTCATTAATTTTAGTGCCACAAAATACATGCTTAAATGTTTGTAGGATCTGCAAAATAGGGGTAACATTTGGTTTCTGTTCAGTTAAGGACACATCTTATCTTACTGATTTATTATGGAGACAATGTACGTGAGGTAATATCTTTTATTGGATCAATTTCTGCTGGTGAAAGACAAGCATACGCAGATCTCTTCTTTCACCAACAGAAGTTGGTCTAATAAAATAGATATTACCTCACCTACCCTCTCTCTCTCCTATCCTGGCTCCAACACAGCTACAACACTACTGCAAACAAAAACGGTTTATCATGAACACAACAAACTAAAAAAAGACTCCAGTGACTTAATCCGTGTTTAGCCAATATTTGTTTACCCGTGGAAGGTACCCTGATGAACAACAGTATGCACAGAGAGCCTGTTAAACCGTTTAGCCTGAAGTTTTGAGATGTCTTTCATTTCAAAGCGAAAATGTCAAGTATGTCAATATGCAAAATCCATAAATTTCCAATTTTGAAATTGTGGGGAAAATCCCACCTTTCTTCCCTTTTTAAAAACTTCACCTGTACTATTTTTTTCCAGCTGTAAAATGGAGGGGGGAAAGATTAAAAAAGGAGAGATGGTTTGGGTTTTTTTTTTTCCTTCACTTTTCTCACTTTAAAAAAAGAATGTTTTCACCTTTTTTCCAGTGGGGGAAAAAGGGTGACAGTCTTTTTTTTTTTTTAAAGTGGATTTTACCCTCTAAACCAAAAAGCTCAAATGAACCAAAAATATAAGAACGGCCATACTGGGTCAGACCAAATGTCCATCTAACCCAGTATCCTGCCTTGCGACAGTGGCCAATGCCACATGTTTCAAAGGGAATGAATAGAACAGGGCAATTATCAAGTCATCCATCCCCTGTCATCCAGTCCCAGTATCTGGGCATCAGAGATTTAGGGACACCCAGAGCACTGGGTTACATGTCTGAGCATCTTTGCTAATAGCTATTGATGAACCTATCCTCCATGAACTTATCTAATTCTTTTTTTAATTCACTTGTACTTTTAGACTTCACAACATCCCCTGGCAACGAATTCCACAGGATGACTGTGAATTGAGTGAAAAAGCACTTCCTTTTGATTGTTTTACACCTGATGCCTATTAATATCATTGGGTGACCCCTGGTTTTTGTGTTATATAAAGGGGTAAATAATAGTTCTCTATTCACTTTCTTCAAACCACTCATAATTATACAGAACTCTATCATATCCCCCACTTTGTCATCTGTTTTCCAAGGTTAACCCAGTCTTTTTAATCTCGCCTCAGATGGAAGTTCTTCCACAGCTTTAATCACTTTTGTTGCCCTTCTCTGTACCTTTTCCATTTTTAGTATATCTCTTTTGAGATGGGGCAACCGGAACTGCACACAGTATTTAAGGTCTGGGCATAGGTGCTGGAACTAGGGGGGCTGCGCCCCTCCCTCCCAACTTGAAGTGGTTTCCATCATACAGGGTTTACAGTTTAGTTCAATGGCTCTCAGCACCCCCACTATATAAATTGTTCCAGCACCCCTGGGTGTGGGTGTACCATGGATTTAGATAATGACATTATATTTTCTGTCTATTGTCTATCCCTTTCCTAAGGGTCCTAACGTTCTGTTAGTTTTTTTTGACTGCTGCTGCACATTGAGTGAATGTTCAGAGAACTACCCACAATGACTCCAAGATCTCTTTCCTGAGTGGTAACAGCTCATTTAGATCCCATCATTTTCTACTTATAGTTGGGATTATGTTTTCCAATGTGCATTACTTCGCATTTATCAACATTGAATTTCATCTGCCATTTTGTTGCCCAGTCACCCAGTTTTGTGAAATCCCTTTGTAATTCTTTGCAGTCTGCTTTGGACTTGACTATCTTGAATAATTTTGTGTCATCTGCAAACTTTGCCATATCACTGTTCATCCCTTTTTCAGATCATTTATGAATATATTGAACAGCACTGGTCCCAGTACAGATCCTTGGGAGACCCTGCACTGTGCCTCTCTACTTGTAAATAATGATTATTGTTTCTTAACCTTTGTTTCCTATCTTTTAACCAGTTACTGATCCATGAGGACCTTCCCTCTTACCCCATGACTGCCTACCTTGCTTAAGAGCTTTGGTGAGGGACCTTGTCTGAGGCTTTCTGAAAGTCCAAGTACACTATTTCCACGGGGTCACCCTGGTCCACATGTTTGATCCCTTAAAAGGATTCTAATCAGAATATTTCACACACCATATTTACCTTTTTTTCATCCAGCTTGACTATTGGCTCTGCTAAAAGCCCACATTACATATAACATGAAGTCTGAACCTCCCTTAACCTACTGAAAACACACCAGAAGAACAAAAATGAAGACAATTTCTGTAGACTCTGAGGATCATCTATAGATATTGTGGGACTTCACTTGACCATCAGAGCCAGATTGTGAGCCCTTGTCCCCACTGGTGTGCAGTCATACACATAAGTGGATCCTTAGTCAAATGACTGACATCTTAAACTCTAGTTAAACCCATGTTAGAGTCAAGTCAACCACTCTGTAATTTAAAATAGCATTAGGATTTGGTATTTAGATTTATGATGAAAATTTGATAGATGTGAGGTAATGTTAATGTAGAAGTATAGACGTACGTATGTAGAGAAGGAAATAGTACAGCATGCCGAAATATTATTAATCTGTTAAAAGAAAGACAAACTATACATTCCTGTGTACTGAGTATCTTATGGTGTTCTACATGTCTCATTTCACTTCTGATATCTGAGACAGCATTCGTTCCCAATTCTTTCCTCTTTTTGTTCTTTTATGCAGCAAAAAAGTCTTTCTGTACCGAGGGTCAAATTTCCTCAGCTGGTAGAAGCACAAAAGTCCTATTGGTGACTACAGAGCATAGTGATGTCACCTTAAAAATGGACAGCAAACATTTTCATTGTGGGGACCACACTTTAACACAGACATTGTCTTGCGGACTCCTCCCCTCTGATTCAAAACCACATGGCCCACCTCCCCTGTAGGTTGTGATCTTGAGTACTACTTGTGGCAACCACAGCCGCCTTTTTCAAGTAGTGTGATTCACTAGTTAGAAATGAAGAGGAAGAGCCAGTCATGGGTGACCAGCCAGATCTCCATGGACTACCCTTTTGGGGTCTATCTGAATTAGATAGATTAGGTAGAAAATATTCCTCTGAACCTGAGCACTGTTGATCACAATGTGCTATGGTCCTGAGTCTGAAAAGACGTACTTAAGCATGTTAAAGTGAAGTGCCACTCCAGTCACTGGGAGTGCTCCTGCTGCATGGATTTAAACATGTGCCTATGTATTTGAAGGATCAGGGCCAATTTTAATATATACAGTACAACAAATAGATTTTCTCTGTTGGCTATGCAGTATTTCCAGAATGAGTCTGATCTGGAAATACCCAGGGAGTAGCCTTTGTGCTGGCATTTTACTAATTCCATTGCTGGTATTGGTTAGAAAAAGAAAAATATATACAAATATTTGCTTGCGTGTTAATCAAAACTTATTTATGTCTCACCTGAAAAAAAAAAAAGTAAGGTGTGACTGAAGCTTGAGCTCAGAGTTCGACTCAAGTTCAGTTTTCATTGAGACTAGTTTGGTTAGCTACACGTAGCAGATTTTTTTTTCAAAATCAGGTTTACTTTCTATACATTATTCTACCTATGTTAGACCCCTGCCACCCCTCCCCGGGCCTCTTCATTTTGTAACCCACAGAAACATTTTATAGGTCTTGTCTAATTAAACATTTTGAGCTGCAAGTCATTATTGTGGTGATTTATGGCAGCTGCTCTATTGCCAATCTTAACACAGTATTTTTCTTATTACTTAATTGTTTTAGTAGCGCTTCTGCCATTAGTTTCTTAGTTCTGAAAACAGGAAACAGGAGTGTTCTATTACAGATGCTCGGCTAATTAGCTCAGAGGCTGTCTAATGGGGGGCTATTAAAAATGCAAATTAGGAGTGATCAAACAGTGCAAAGTTTTGTCCTGACAGAATATATTAATGTTTCTGCAAAAATAAATACGTAACTAACTAAATAAATAAAGACAGAGAAGAGAATCAGAGATAGGATTTCATCCTTAACTATAATTGGGCATATCACAGAGTTAATATGGGTGGTAGCCAGATAACTTGTGATATTTAAAACTTGTCAAAGTGCTGGAAACTATACCCTAGAGGGAAAAAAGAAATATATTCTCCACTGATTTGAGGGGAGGAGGCAAGATATAGACCCGATGACCTAAAAATCAGACTCCAACTTCCATGGTGCTATGAACTATATGCTTTCTGGGTGACTTTATAAATAGGTAGGAAGGGGATGAAATAAACGTGACGGATGGAAAATATGGGTGACTGCCATCTTGGTTAACTAGTATTAGCATAATTACGTCCCCCAAGAGATGGTGCTACTGACACTAAAATATTTGTGGAATCCGATATGCAAATCATCCCTGCAAACACAGTTTTGGGATTTGCATTTGCATGTTATAGATTGTCTTTAAAGCAGAGGCTGTTTGTTAAATATTTTTCAAGCAGTTTTCCTGAGTGGATGGATTTGAAAGGGTTTTCTTTTCCTTTTAGGGAAACTATTATAAACAAGAGGCTAGTAATCAAATTAGAGACCAGACAGACTGCTCAAAGGGAACAGTGAAAACTGAATGCACAAAGTAGTCAGATATCCTGGTGTTGGGTATGTTATCAAAATATGGAATGAACTCTTCTAGTGCTGATAATTAGAACTTAAACAGAACCTAGGGACAAGATATCCTCAAAATCTGGTGGAACTCAGATCCCCTTATTTGACCTTTGCTGTTGATTTTAGCTAGATGGGTTATTTTCCTCCTGCTTTTACTGCATTAATAAAATGTCTTCCTATTGATACCAATGTCACCTATATGTCTACTGGATATACAGATGGTGGTGTCAATTCCAGGGCTGGTTTTCCCCTCCTCTTCTGCAGAGTCTGGAAGATAAACCCCAGACTAGGGTTTTAAAACTCAGTGATTCTTTGTTTGTTCCCTTAAATGTCTCCCAATTGCCCGTGCAGTCTTATTGATTTTCCCCCCCCATTGCTCCTGTGGGACTGTCATTTGCATAGATACCTTATGCTGAAACTCCAGGGCCAAATTCCAGCGCCATTAACAAGCTGCCTTGACCTATTTAAAGTCTTTTAATGTCCTGCCTGTCCTTTAAACAAGCCTGGCTGCAGCCCTCCTCCGAAATGGCTTTCTGTGCTGATCGGAACCTAGACTGAGCAGTCACGGAGAAGGTCCAAGAGAACCTGCTTTCTGCATAGGGTAAGTCATTCATAAGATGGGCCCCAAAAGACAGCAGTAGAAGCTGCAATTTGTTTATCTGCAAGTTGAGCAGGTAACTAGACTGAAGACCTCCTTCCGTCGCAGAATGTACTCAGCTGCCATTGTGGTGATCTGAGCCACTGTGCCTTCAAGGCTTCACTTGTGCATAGGTCTCTAATCAAATTGTCCTCTCCACCTGCGTTAGAAAAGGACACGGGTACCTGCCACCTCTGGCTCTTCCCTCTGAATCAGTAATAAGCTAAGGCCCCAGAATGTGCTAGCAGGTGCTATGCTTCTGAGGGCACCATCTTTCAGCTAATATGGAAAGCCAGGCCCCTGGTGGAATGACTCCATCTGCTGCCACCAGCAAATACAGTTCCTAGACAAATCCCCCATCTTCAGCTGCAGAGCTGAGAATTGGACTCTGGTTCTTTGGCTTCAAAACCACAGGCCTCTCTCTCTTAAGCATAGTAGCAACCAACATGTTCTGGGGCCTGGGCTTATTACTCACTGGGAGGGAGGAACAACCCTTACTGAAACGCCAGCAGAATAATGCATCTTGATTCTCAGTGCCTGTGTAGAAGGACAAATTCTAGTCAGTACACTTCAGAATCTCAGGCCACATTGCACCAAGGACCAGCCTGCAGTTGCTGCAAGAGTTCATAGCAAAACAGGCTACTTGTACTGATCCTCTGCGGTTTATAACTTTAAATGCTAATACCAGACCCGATGGGTAATCAGCAGCTTGGGTGGAGCAGGAGAGACCATCTGAAGTTATGTTGCTCTCTTCTGCAAAAGCATTGTTTATGTGGGGTTCTTGCAGGTGGCTCATTCTCTGCTTTGCAGCCCAGCTGCAAGAGAGAAGCAGGGTCTTAGATGTACACCCACAGAGCCAATATATTACACTGGCCACTTTGTGGCCATTGAAGATCATAGAATCATAGAATATCAGGGTTGGAAGGGACCTCGGGAGATCATCTAGTCCAACCCCCTGCTCAAAGCAGGACCAATTCCCAACTAAACCATCCCAGCCAGGGCTTTGTCAAGCCTGACCTTAAAAACTTCTAAGGAAGGAGATTTCACCACCTCCCTAGGTAACCCATTCCACTGCTTCACCACCCTCCTAGTGAAAAAGTTTTTCCTAATATCCAACCTAAACCTCCCCCACTGCAATTTGAGACCGTTACTCCTTGTTCTGTCATCTGCTACCACTGAGAACAGCCTAGACCCATCCTCTTTGGAACCCCCTTTCAGGTAGTTGAAAGCAGCTATCAAATCCCCCCTCATTCTTCTCTTCTGCAGACTAAACAGTCCCAGTTCCCTCAGCCTCTCCTCATAAATCATGTGCTCCAGCCCCAAGTCATGTGCTCCAGCACTTTGTGACCATTGAAGATCCGGTGACATATCTATAAGAGAATGTATTGTAGAACCTCAGAGTTACAAACACTAGAGGTACGAACTGATCAGCCAACCACACACCTCATTTGGAACCGGAAGTGCACAATGAGGCAATGGTAGAGAGAGAAAAAAAAAGCTAATATGGTACAGTACTGTGTTAGACATAAACAACTAAAAAAGGGAAGGCAGCATTTTTCTTCTGCATAATAAAGTTTCAAAGCTGTATTAAGTCAATGTTCAGCTGTAAACTTTTGAAAGAACAACCATAACATTTGTTTTCAGTTACGAAGATTTCAGAGTTCTGAACAACCTCTATTCCTGAGGTGTTCGGACCCCTGAGGTTCTACTGTATGCTAACCCTAGCCTATTAGGTATGTTACCCTAGCCTGTATGTTAACCCTCTGCCTAAATGTCTGTAGCCATGTCTCTGTGGCTGTTAAACAGCAGCTGTGTTCTGCACTAGTGGTGGCTGCATTTTAGCAGCTAGTGAAGTGATTCCTCTGTATTCCTGCCCTACCTCACAATGTTGCAATGTCTCCCTAGCTCAAGCCCATTGAGTCCTGGATCACGTTCAGTGGACCTGAAGCCACAGAACCCATGTTCCTACAGAGATTACTGTCGTTAGGATCAGAGGGTCCTGTGGCACCTTTGAGACTAACAGAAGTATTGGGAGCATAATCTTTCGTGGGTAAGAACCTCACTTCTTCAGATGCAAGTAATGGAAATCTCTAGAGGCAGGTATATATCAGTGTGGAGATAACGATGTTAGTTCAATCAGGGAGGGTGAGGTGCTCTGCTAGCAGTTGAGGTGTGAACACCAAGGGAGGAGAAACTGTTTCTGTAGTTGGATAGCCATTCACAGTCTTTGTTTAATCCTGATCTGATGGTGTCAAATGCAAATTCCATTACTTGCATCTGAAGAAGTGAGGTTCTTACCCACGAAAGATTATGCTCCCAATACTTCTGTTAGTCTCAAAGGTGCCACAGGACCCTCTGTTGCTTTTTACAGATTCAGACTAACACGGCTACCCCTCTGATACTTGTCGTTAGGATGCCAGTGGAACAGAGAAGGGAGGGAATTAGGTTGGAAGCAACTCAGCCACATGGACAGAGGAGTGCACAGAGTCTAAAAAAGTTCCACTTGTTCAACCTAGCATCACTGTTTGCAAATGAAACAGATCCTTCAGATGAAAGATGCTATGAAAGGCTGGAGGGTCTTACGGCCAAGGTCGTGGAGTGACACTGGGATCAATTGCCAACTCTAGCGCAGATTTTTTTGTCACCTTAGAATCATTTAATCTTTTAATCTGCCTCAGTTCCCGCACTCCAAAAGGGGAATGATAATAATTTGACTAGTCTGTTTAACTGTAGTCCCTGCTCCAAAGAACTTATCTCTTAATATGGGTTTGTACAGACCGTAGGACAATGGGGTCTTGATCTCTGTTGAGACGTTTAGGTGCTACAGTAACACAGACAGGAACAGTAACCGAAACAAACAGCAGACCAATTTGGCAATTAGAGCTGTTAGCATGTGCTTCCCACTTGACCCCCTTCCACTTCTATTCCTCCCCCTCCCCAATAAGTGAAACCAGTTTACAGTACCAAAGCTGCCAGTTCTGAGCAGTGTGGACACCAGGTAAAAATCACAAGAGACAATCATAGGGTACAATCATACCACCTGCCTAGACTGCTCCAGGGGCATGAATGATTCTGACAATTATTGACTTCTGGTTCCTTGAGCAATCATCTTTCCAAACTGCTGCCAGTGTGAAAAGGACTACCTCCGATCTGATAGCTAGAGGCGCTAAGAGTGGTTTTTGTCTTTGAAACCTAATAGTGGGTTATTGGTAATTACAGCAAAAAAAAAAAAAAAAAAAAAAAAAGCTAGAAATAGAGGGCGGGTTGGTTATTTCCCTCCCCCTCTCTTGTTCCAGTAGGGTGCTTGGGGTTCCTTGTCCAGGGAAAAGCCGCCCTCGGGAGACATTACTGCTATTATTTTTTCAAAGGAAAAGACAACAGGCCTGTGAGATGCTACTATTATTTCTTATAAAAAATGTAGAGTAAGTGACACCCTTTCTCTTTAAACCACTGTGGCAGGCAGCTCCGATTAATGTCCAGGGAAACGGGAGCCATTTTACACAGCAGTGCAGCACTCCCTGCTGTTGGGGGGAGGGGAGGGAATGCAAAATGTGAGGGGGGGAGCAGGAAAAGGGAGTGGAAGAGGAGAAAGGGAGACGAGAGGGAGGGCACGCAGGGTCTGGCAGGGAGCTACGGGGGACTTGGGTAGGGACCAAGTGGATGGGGTGGGTGGGGCAGGGAGTTAGAAGGGCACAGAGGCATGCTGTACCTGATCCGAAACCCACTGAATTCAATGGAAAGAACTGTCTTCGCCTAGGTTTTGTATCAGGCCCTGGTAACCTAGGGAAGTAAAGGAAGAGCAGGTGAAAGGGGGGGGGGGTGAAACGCAAAGGAGGGGGCAGGGGAAAGGAGGAGGAGGAGAGTAGGGAATTAGGAGGAGAGGGAGGTGTATTGGGTAAGGGAAGCAGGGAGCAGACGATGCCAGCTTGGATGCCCGTTCTCTGCCCTGTTTCTGAGGGCGAGATGCGGTAGTTATTGCTGAGCCACCCGGTATTGTTTTGAACTATCTGAGAAACCAGTGGCATTCAGGGCAAATTAGATTTAATTTACTGTACAAATTGCTGAACTATCAGACCCAGTAAATGTGTTTATTAAAATACAGAAGCATAGGCACGGGTCACATCTTTGTAGCACTGGCTAATCAGACAGAGACGAAACCCACTAATATGGATAAATCGTGTTTGATTTTTCATGCCAGAGAGGTAACCAATATGGGCTCTTTAGCCCTGGCTCTCTGTGGTCCTGAGGTGTCTGAGTCCCGGCGGGGGATGCACACCTATTCTGGCTTTATTGATTCATTTCAATATCTCAGTGCGGCTCCAATGGTTTGTTCCTGACCTAAACTCAATTTCGTATCATGACTGCAACGGAGTTAAATTTCTCTCAATTTGTAACACTTGATTTTTCCCATCCAGACAGAAGCAATTAAAGCAGATTTGGGTAGATTGGAAAGCGGGTGGTTTAAGTGCTCAGGGATCTCAGTCCTTTCAGTGGTGAGGAGTGGGAAGGATACCTCTGATGCTTTCAGTTCCCTCCAAAAAAAAAAAAAAGGGTGTGTAGGGGGGTGTTTGTTCTAATCCCCTCCCCCACAGAATTTGGAATAAAAAAGGAAAAGTTAGTTTATGGTGACTAGAACGTATATTTAACAGAGTAATAAGAATTGCTTAGCGTGGGTGATGTGTTTCAACTCTGGAAAAAGAACAGGAGTACTTGTGGCACCTTAGAGACTAACAAATTTATTAGAGCATAAGCTTTCGTGGACTACAGCCCACTTATGCATCCGAAGAAGTGGGCTGTAGTCCACGAAAGCTTATGCTCTAATAAATTTGTTAGTCTCTAAGGTGCCACAAGTACTCCTGTTCTTTTTGCGGATACAGACTAACACGGCTGCTACTCTGAAACCTTTCAACTCTGGGAAATTCTTCACTTGTCAGCCAATACGTGTAAATGAATGGAATATATTTATTTATTTAAAGAAGCGTCTCTTTAGAGAGATTTTTTAGGAAATAAGAATCCAGACTCTCGGCCTCAGTAACTAAGCAGATTATCTCCTCCGGGACCCTGCTCTGTTGAAGTTGGTCTCTTTTGTACCGTACACCTCGTCCAGTAATGCTGTCTGTCGGTTTCGATCCTGCCTCTCAACCATGTAATAGCTGAATGTCTTCCAGGTGAAATCGAGAGCAATAGGCAGGCAGGTGATGACAACCGTCTTGTGGTCTGCGCTGTTATGTGCCAAAGCACAACCGGTGTCATCCAATTGGCATTTGAATGTTGCCTTTAAACAACCATGGAAATAATTACTCTGCAAAAAGTGACTCCTATCTGACTCACTCAAAGAGAATCATAGGTCCAGCTCGGTGACTTGCCAATTGAATGTTGAAGGTATGTTTCAGTCTGTCTAGCTTGTATTATGCAAGCCAATATGAAGAAGCCCAGATTAAAGATGATACTCAAGAATCCTAGTGTTGCATTGTGAGCCACCTGACTGCAAATTTGTAGCCTTTTCCCCATTACCTGAAACATGACCTTACCACATAAATCAAGCAGGGTATTAAGGATTAGGGTATGATAGACACCAGGATCACATGGGAACTCTCACCGTCTCATTAAGAAGAAGCAAGATAACAGTAGTTAACATGAATAAATGACTGAATATAGACTGGCCATCCCTCCCCATTACCCACAACCCATCACACAGCTTCATATACTGGTGATTCTAATTGCCCCATATTTTGTGGTGGTCATCATAACAATGATACAGTACTGTGAGCAAGGCATTTGTGGAATGGTCATCAAACCAGGACACACACATTCTTTTTGATGCAAAAAACAGAGGCTTTTTTCATTCTGCCTCTTTGCACAGTTTGGAATTCCTCAGAACGCCACCAGAAGTATTCTTGGCAGCTTTCCACACAACCAGCATGGATCGGTGATCATCCAGTAATCCAGTTGAACTCCCAGTAATCATGTCATCGCCCAACCCATGATGGAAAGACAAACTAGCCAGGCTTCCCTCCAATAATTGTGGCCACCATCTTTGTGATTCCACGGAAGCCTGAAAATGTTGATCATTTCCCCCAGCTCATCTGAATAGCCCCAAGGAAAAAAAATATCTGCTGCTGCTGTTGAAGAGGATACACCTTATGTTGGAAACCAGAAACAGAAAGGCTAATGAAGGAGTACTGAATGTCTGGTGACCTGAACATTGCAACATCCCGAATACAGTCACTGAATTTAGCATGCTGGCAAAAATGGATCGAGACCGTTGAAACTCTCGCCTTTATTCACGCCAGCCACAAAGCTTGGCTATTGCTTGGCTATTGCAAACCCAGTGAAACATTCAAACTCTGAAGTCTCAGCTGATGTGATCACAAGAACCTTGCTTATAAACTCAAAAAGGACCAGGGGACAAGTCTACTACGTACAAAAGGCACAGAGAGCATCAACGCTAGCTGCCTCATCCTTCGCATCACTGCCCTTGGCTGTTCAGGAGGTAAATACGGCCCTTTCACTCACGAAAGCTGGGACAGCCACAGGACTTAAGGGCATCATTCCAGAATGTCTTAAAAACCTTGGAGCCAAGGAACTGCAATGGCTGGCAGTACTGTTACTGTTCTCTCAGGCTGGAAAGCCAACCATATCACTCCTCTTCACATTGTACAGTACCATGGAGACCTAGTAAGGGTCCTGCCACCTGTAAAACCAGTGCGACCAGATGGACAAGTGGGTTTCAACCAAGTGTAACCCTTCTGCCAGGTGGAGTTGGCAGCAGTAAAGTCCGGGTTCAATGTCTAGTTGTTTCTCTTAACAACACAATATAGAACCGGCTTGAGCCCTCTCTCCCCCAGGGATCTGGGGAAACTAAACACCACCTATTGGGACCTCTAAGAGGCAGTACTTCCCTTCTTGCAAGCACTGAGTCTGCATACTACAAAATAAAATGTTAATGAAAGGGAAAATGGGACCCAGCATTCATTTAAGAAAACACTACAACCATAATTCAGAAGTATGTGAACATAGGCAAATACCTGATCCAGAGTGGATTGGTCAGTGTCCTTTGCCTCAATTTCTCACCTTGTTTAAAAGTCACCAAGCTCTCCTTCTTCATCTCTAACTGTCCCACACAAAACAAAATGAAAAGATCCTGAACTTTGACACAAACACGTCAAAGCAAATTCATAGCTTAAGGCACAAAGCACTTCTGATTTAGTGCACCCAAGCAGGAACCAAAGGACCTTGCTTCTATTCTTACTTCTGCCCCTGGCCTGCTATGTGACCTTGGGCATGTCACTTCATCAGCCTGCACCTCTGTTTTCCTCCAACCATTTGTTATTTCTATTCCCATTGTAAGCTCTTTGGGGCAGGTTCTCTCTCAACTCTGGGTTTCTACAGCACCTGGCACAGTGGGAACCTAATCTCATTTGGGATATTTAGCTGCTTCCATCAGACGAATATAAAGAATAATAATGAAGCCGGAGGAGAGCACCCCCAAGGGCATGGAAACTACTTCTAGCAAAAGTTAGAAAATGCAGGCAAATGACACATGGGAAGAAAGAGAAAAGGTGTAAACAAAAGGAGTTTGAAAGTACCTACATGGGAAACAAATATTTAATAATGGACTCTTCAGTCTAGCAGAGAAAGGCATAACACAATCCAATGTGTGGAAGTTGAAGCTCAATCAACTCAGACTGGAAATAAACATAAGGTTTTTTTTAACAGTGAGGGTGATTAACCATTGGAACAAGGGTCGTAGTGGATTTCCCTTCACCGTCCATGTTTGAATCAAGCCTGGGTGTTTTTCTGAAAGATCTGCTCTAGGAATTATTTCGGGAAAGTTCTACAGCCTGTGTCATCCAGGAGGTCAGACTAGATGATCACACTTGTCCCTTCTGGCCTTGGAATCTGTGAATCTTTCATGCATTAGCAGGGATGTTTGGTTTGAAAACTGAGAGCTATAATGGGACAATTTGTAGGGACGAATAAGGTGCAGACTTTTCTATAAAATGCCAAAATATTTTCAAAGCAATATTTCTAAGAATGAAAATAGAATAGCGGGGGGAAGGAGGGAAGCAGTATTTCCATTCTATTCACCTTGCCAGGTAAAGGCACAATGTTTTGGGTCACTCCTGTAAGCCCTCATGCTCAAAGGAAGGATGGTCTGGTGGTTAGGGCACAAGCTAGGACCTAGGAGACCTTCATTCAGTTCTCTGCTCCACCACAGACTTTTTGTATGACCTTGGGCAAGTCATTTAACCTTCTCTGTGCCTCAGTTCCCCATCTGTAAAATGAGAATATCACTGCTCCACTTCACAGGAGTGTTGTGAGGATAAATATGCTCAAGATTGTGAGGTGCTTAGATGCAACAGTGCGAGGGGCCATCCAAGTTCCTCAGGTAGAAAGAACTCCCATTGATTCTCTCAGCGTTAGCACCAGGGGAAATATATAATATGATTTCTTTGTGTGTGTTCTTAGCAAATATCAGGACTCGATCTGCCCTTTCCTGTCCCTCTTTGAAGGGATTTATACATTGTACAAATGGAGCAAGAAAACAGATTAAAAACTTTTCAAGCAACAGTGAAATTTTCAAGGCAGTGGATTATGGTTGCTCTGGCAAATGCAGTGTGTGCTTGGACCCGATGCGCCATTGAAGAGTCACGTGTGTGTATATGCAGCACAGGCACTGATAACGGGACTAAATGCATGTGGAAAGTGGGTGCTGATTCTTTTTTTGGTTTGCTGATACCTCGACTGTGCTTATCTTTTAAATTTCTCCCCTCAGCATCACTCCCAGATAATTATGTAACCGGTTGGTGAGTGTATGTTAGACTCCCATCTATCCCCAGTCCACAGATAATATGAGTCCCTGCTAGATAGCCTCAGTCTTTAGCGCAAACTGTGGTAGGTCATGAGTTTAGCTGTGGCGGTCCCATGTATGTCATGGTTGCTATCTTGGCCAACGCACCAGTGAGCTAAAAGCTACAAGCATGAGCTGGTACAGCGTGAACTAAAGAGCCAAAATTCTATACCGGCTGCTGTAAGAGACTCCTGTCCTCTGTAGATTGGGTGCAGAGGGAGACACTCTCCAACGGGTTACAATTACTTTCAACACAAATATGTTATATGGGCCCAATTTGACCCTCAGGCATCCACAGCTCCCAATGACTCTGATGGGAGTTGGCGATTATATAAAAGTATCCATTCTGTATAACTTAGATCGTAGCTTTTAAGAGCTGTTCTCCTCTCACTTGATGTTTCAAGAGCCTAAGAAGCTGTTGCATAATCTTGAGTATTGCTGAGGGGCAGCAGAGGTGTCTTGTGCGTCCTTTCCTACAATGAAAATGAAACAAGAAACCTCTCTCTCCATATGCGGAGAAGAGTGGGTGAATGGTGTAGCCGAGCTTGTGAATCATCTTTGCAGTCTTTTGTGATCTACCCCTTTGAGCAGCTGATGTGCAGGAAAAACCATCCTTCCATTCCTATGTACATTCTTTCAGTAGGAGACACAAAGAGATATGTACTCCATCCCTGGTGTAAATCCATGGGATTACATCAGGGATTCATTTGGCAAAAAAACATATTCAAAAGACATCAAGAGCCATCAGAAAAATGAGTACATTTTCCAATGTTAAGTATCTTATGCAGCTCTCAATAGCTCTGCTGTAATAGAACCAGGTAGTTACTGAAATTCATAGAATCATAGAATATCAGGGTTGGAAGGGACCTCAGGAGGTCATCTAGTCCAACCCCCTGCTCAAAGCAGGACCAATTCCCAACTAAATCATCCCAGCCAGGGCTTTGTCAAGCCTGACCTTAAAAACCTCATGCAAGTCCTTCTCATCTAGAGAAGTCAAGGACAACTTTGTGTTGCCAGATGGAGTTTCCAAAGTGAGCTTCTGAGGAAAGTGGGCTTCTCCTCTATTCGACACTTCCCCAGGCCATACCTGGAGTATTGTGTCCAGTTTTGGTCCCCCCACTACAGAAAGGATGTGGACAAATTGGAGAGAATCCAGCAAAGGGCAATGAAAATGGTTAGTGGTCAGGGACACATGATTTACGAGGAGAGGCTGAGGGAACTGGAGTTATTTAGTCTGCAGAAGAGACAAGTGAGGTGGGATTTGATAGCAGCCTTCAACTACCTGAAGGGGGGGTTCCAAAGAGGATGGAGCTCGGCTGTTCTCAGGGGGGGCAGATGACAGAACAAGAAGCAATGGTCTCAAGTTGCAGTGTGGGAGGTCTAGGTTGGATATTCGGAAAAACTTTGTCCCTAGGAGGGTGGTGAAGCACTGGAATGCGTTACCTAGGGAGGCGGTGGAATCTCCATCCTTAGAGGTTTTTAAAGCCCAGCTTGGCAAAGCCCTGGCTGGGATGATTTAGTTGGTGTTGGTCCTGCTTTTAGCAGGGGATTGGACTAGATTACCTCCTGAGGTCTCTTCCAACCCTAATCTTCTATGATTCTATGATTCCATGAAAGATTGGGGAAAAAAACAAAACATGTATGGCTTAGCTAATCTGTGGCGGAGGTTGGGGTGAGATAAGGAAAGTACCTACAAGTATCTGAATGTTCTCAAAGAGTGAAAGGTGGTATAATGAACTACTGCTCTCAATGAATAGGGAGTAATGCATGCAACTGAGCATAGGAAAACAGATGATGAACATCAGGAGAAATGTCAGTGACATTTATCACCATGAGGACTAATTAGAGTGTGAGATGTTTTCCTAAGGGAAGTGGTGGACTATTCCCAATGAACATGATAGATGCCCCTGTAATTTAAAATGTGATTGGACAATGGACTTGAAAATATAGCATATACTATCTCCAACAATATCCAAGAGTTACAGTAGTAAATACTCTGATTTTGGGAGGCTTAGGAGGAAACTTTTCCTAGGGGAAGGTGATTCATAGATTTTATGGCCACAAAGAACCATTATGATCATCTCCTCTAACCTCCTGCATACCACAGGCCAAAGAAGTTACTCCATAGTTGCCTACTGTAGGATTTCTTACTCTGAAAATGTTGGTGTTGGACACTATTAGAAACACCGCCACCAAGATGGTCAAGTACTTGAAAGAGATCAATTCCTGGATGAAGAATGACTGCTTGCAGCTAAAGCTGAGCAAGGTGGCAGTTGTACCTGTGGTCCGAGGAAAGGACTTTGAAGAATTTACAACCATGGTGGAGTTTCCTTTGGTTGAAGGTTCATGCCCACGATTGATCATTTCAGACCATAATTTAGAATTGCTGCTGGATTTTCTTGCTCATGCTAAACTCTCATTCACAGTGTCTGCAACTAACTCATTCTGGCATTGCTATTTGGTTAGGAGACACTGTCCCACCCCAGCAGATGATGAACTCACTGTAATTATATATACTGCAATGAGAAATATGGAAGCATGAGAGCCACCAACTTTTAGGAAACTCTAATGCAGAACACTGCAGTGTGGCTCCTTAGCCATACTGGCTGCTCCAAGTACATCAGACTTGTCCTCCACTCTCTACAGTGGCTTGTCATAGACTAGAGAGCCAAGTTCAAGACCATGGTTCTTCTCTTCAAAGCACACAATGGCCTGCACCCAGAATATCTAAACTAGTCAAAAGTTCTGGGATAAACACTGTGGTTGACAATTCTGCTTCTCAAGAATAACGGAACTTTCTGCCGTAAGGGGAAATCTTGCCTATGCAGGATCCAGAACTTTCTTGGGGGTTGGTTCAAGGTAGCAAAAAGAACTTCCCTAGGAATTCACCACCTTCTGCACCACATGCAAGATGCACGCTTTCACTTGCCTTCTCGAGTATAAACACAGAACCGTGTGTACACAACAACCCTGCCCCCTAAAACCTTACCAAAACAAAACCAACTACATTGTACACACAGTTCTCCCCCTAGGCAGAAGATGAGACAATGAGACACATGCAAGAGATGTTAATGTTGCTTAATGCACTCTGGAAAGTGCTTAGACACTGCGGTGATGAAGATAGCATAAGAATTTATATGGAGTAAGATACTAGATTTGATGGACAATGGGTCTGACCCAGCATGGCAATTCCTCTTTCTGTGTAATCTGAGGCAAGGAGATGGACAAAGATGACAACATAGATCTCTTCCACCTCTTTCTATGATGTTATTCATAGAATTATACTAGTACTATCAAATGAATTAAAAGCACTGTTCGGCATAAGTAATATTTCCACAGCATGACTATGCAGGTGGCATGCAACAACACCAATATTATAACTAATGTACTAGCAAAGCATACAAGACCCAGCCATGTTGCTTTTATTTTCCAGGTGTCTGAACTCAGCCAGCTTCATAAATCATGAGCATTGGACTCAAGAGGCTTACTTGGTAACTCCATCATGTAATGATGCTTGACAAGGTTAATTGTCTTTTTAAGAGACCCACATTGTGGATAGGGAAACAATAGACTCCAAATTCATGCCCCTTCTAAGAAGTGAGTGTGGGTAATACAGAGATAATTGAGGCCACATGCAGATGTGATGGCTGCCATACCAGGGACAGAACTGTGGATCTCCAGAGCTAAATGTATGAGTGTCTATAGATTGAGCTGAAGAACCAGGCTGTCTAGCTGACACTTGTTGTGCTCCATATCACCTATGGATTAGGCACAGCAGGGGGCACACAACACACATTCACCAGTGGGTTACATGGACATGGACAATGCTTAGAAGTGGCTGGGGCAAGCTGAAGCGCAGATACCTGCCCTGCACTGGCTGAGTTATGCATTTTTGACCCTGAACTGTGCGGCAGATATTTGCTTGGATATATAGGCTGCACGGCGTGAAACATAGGGGGATGTGCTTTATATCTGGCCATTGCCAGAGGAAGAAATGTGAGACGAGGAGCCTTGTCAGCTCAAACCGCAGTGCCCATTAATTTCATACATGTCGAACAATAAAATATACCATTACTATATGTGCTGCCTTTCCTACTAGAGTGGACTGACTGCTATGTGTGTTTGTGCGCACCTCTGCCCTCTATTGGAGAGAAGCAGAGCTGCTCACCTCTGTGCCATAGACTTTATACTATTACCAGTTAATGGAGAACCTCCTTTATCTCAAGTGGCCCATCATTACAAACAGAAGGCTCCCTTCCCACTGAGGTTCCCAGAGGCCCCAGCATGTAGCACTGTGACCGCCATGCAGTCCTAGGCAGCCACCGATTTGTTCCATGCAAACCACCTCACGGAAGGCATTGAAGAGTCAAACTAATCTAAGAGGGCTGGCAGCGTAGTGTACAAATGACAGAAAACTAGCACACAAGGAGATTGGATGGGGAATAAATTATAGCACCGAGTTCACTTGGGGGGCCGAGAATGGGGGAGAGAGGAATTAGGCAGCGTAAAAACGAGGCTATGTTTTCAGATGATAGCTGAAAGAGAAGTCCAATGAGGAAGGCATTCTATGGCTGGGTAGCTTGTGATGTGGACTAATTGGAGAGAGTCCAGCGGAGGGCAACAAAAATGATCAGGGCACAGGACTTAGGAGGAGAGGCTGAGGGAACTGGGCTTGTTTACTCTACAGAAGAGAAGAGTGAGGGGGGATGTGATATCAGCCTTCAACTACCTGAAGCGGGGTTCCAAAGAGGATGGAGCTTGGCTATTGTCAGTGGTGGCAGATGACAGAACAAGAAGCAATGGTCTGAAATTGCAGTGGGGGAGGTCTAGGTTGGATATTAGGAAACACTATTTCACTAGGAGGGCGGTGAAGCACTGGAAGGGGTTACCTAGGGAGGTAGTGGAATCTCCATCCTTCGAGGTTTTTAAGGCCCAGCTTGACAAAGCCCTGGCTGGGATGATTTAGTTGGGGTTGGTCCTGCTTTGAGCAGGGGGTTGGACCTCCTGAGGCCTCTTCCAACCCTAATCTTCTATGATTCTAGGAGCATGGCTTAACTCCTACACGAATCCCATATTCCAAAACCAGATATCCCATGCAGGCACATAGTTCAAATCACAATCTGTCACAAGGAGCAGGAATGTTCCACCAGTGCCCTGGAAACAGTCCTGCAGAGTTAAATACATTTAAATGCAGTCAAACTAAAATATTCAGCCTGTCTCTCTGACATCTCCTTGTGGATGTCCAGCTGTCATCTCAAGCCAACCATGGCTAAAGCAGAGCTCCTAATCTTCCTCCCCACTTCCTCCTTTCTCAGTCACTGTGGGCAACACCTCCATCCTCCCTGTCACTCAGGCCCATGACCTGGACATAATCTTTGATCTCTCTCTAGCTCCTCATAACCAGACTGTGTCTAAATCATGCTAATTCTTTCTGCATAACATCGCTAAAATATGGCCTTACTAATCCATCTCCACAGCTGAAACTCTCATCCAAATTCTGACCATCTTATGTCTGACTGAAACTTCCTTCTCTCAGGCTTTGACTAATGCAGTCTTGCCCCCTCATATCCACTCAGAATGCTGCTGCAAAGATCATATTCCTGGCTTGTCGCTGTGACCACCACACCCCTCTCTTTGAATCTCTGCACTGGCTCCCCCTCCTCTGTTGCATCAAGCATAAGCTTCTTGTCCTCAGTTTCAAGAACCTTCATGTCCTATTCCCCCCCATCATTTGCTATGGACAGTCTGTTTGCCTCCGCCTGACGCCAGCCTCCCATCGCCCACTGGTTCAGTTTCAAACAAACACCTTTGTGCTTTCCCCCGTGCTGTCTCCCGTGTGTAGGATGTACTCCCCGTAAACACCCTCAGTGCTACCTCATTGTCCACCTTCAAATCTCTCCTCAAAACTCTCCTTTGCTGCGATGTCTATAAAAAACCTTGACCACAGTTAGGCTGCTGCTGTGCTGAGACCACTGCCTGTCATGTTGACCAATATTCTTTCCTTGTTTACTTGTGCTCCCTAATTTGTCTATATCCTTCTGTTATCTCTTGTCTCATACTTAGGGACTGTCTTTTTGTTCTGCGTTTGTATTGCATCTAGCACAATGGAGTCCTGACTCAGGACTAGGGCCTGTTGGTGCTAAACTACTACTACCCTTCAACCGAGATAAAATCCTCCTGCGTGCTCAATTGGAAAAGCTATTCATCACTCCTCCTCCTAATCATTGGAGCAAAATGTTCTTGGCACAAAATGGCTGCCATGTTCCACCTCACAGCTCCATACACTACACTAGCAGGTCAGCATAGCACTGCATTTCGAAGCACAATCTAAAGCATAATGCAGTTGCTGCAAAGACGCTTACTGACTTCAATATGGCTTGGATCATGACATTAGAGAGTCTATATTGGCATGCGGCGTCCTTGAGGAAAGACAATATATAGATGTCAGAGATTTTCATGACATCACCCGATGTAAAAACAAACAGACAAATCCAGATATTCCGAATGGTCACTTCCAGGTTAAGAGTTATAGATATTTGTAAAAATAAAAATTCATTATTGATGTTACGAATGACGCTAGAGAAAACTAAAAATGTAATTATTTAAAAAGCCACACCCGTTGTTATTTCTGTTGTTCATGTGAACACACACACTCCAGTTTGGATAATAAAAATAGATTAGTCAGTATCCCTTTTATTTCTAATCAATTTCACTTCCAGGTTCTTATGCACTAGCACAATGCTGTGATACTGGGATTGCAGACACTGTAGTGGAATTTGTTCATTTGTTTCTTAAACACTGTTTCCAGTTATATTTGGGTTAGGTTTTTTGTTTGCTTTGGTCAGAGGGTTTGCTAATTTCATGGAAACATGTTGGATGAAATCTTGGCTCAGTGAAGTTAATAGTGAACAGTGACCCTTTAATTGGCCCAGTAATAGCAAATCAAACAGGCCTGCTCTTGCATCAGTGTGCAAGGTCTTGAAGAAAGCACTAGCAGTTTTTCCACCCCCATCTTGCGCACTAGTGCCAGAAACAGGGACAGTTGTAGACACAACTCTCAGTGACTTTGACAGGAGTTGCATTCACAGTAGTAAGAAGGGCCCAGATCCACAAAGGTATTTAGCCATATAAAATCCCAGTTTTAGTCTCCAGTGCAATCCACAAAACTACCGCTCGACTGCCACTTACCTTTTCAGGGTAAAAATTCCCTAGATGCCTAAATTTATGAACATGCACACTACTGCCTGACTCCAGGCATCTGGAATCTATCTCCCACCTCCCACAAACCTGGGAAAGTCAGGCTGGCAAATGTCTTTCTTGCCTGTGGAGCCTGATTGGGCGGGCATGTTCAGAGTCATAAAGGTTACAGTGCGAAGGGGCCACTAAATGATCTAGTCTGACCTCCTGTCTATCACAGGTGACCAACACCACCTGCACACTAAGGCTAACACCTAAAATTAGACTAAAGTATTACAGCCCACAGGAGACTAGATTATTAGGTGCCACAGGCACAGAATAAGATGGACCAAGATGCATCAATGCCTGAGGCTCCTGCAATGACAGAGAAATGATGCAGTGAGATATACCCGGATAATCCTGGCAAGTGACCCGCATCCCTACTCTGCAGAGGAAAGTGAAACCCCCACCAATATCACTGACAATCTGACCTAAGGGAAAATTCCTTCCTGACCCCACTGATGGTGATCACTTAGACTCTGAGCATGTGGGCAAGAACCAGCCAGCCAAGCAGAATGCTCTGTGCCACTTCAGAGCTCTGCTCCTCCACATTCAATGTCCCATTGCCAACCATGGCCATCCATGCTGCTTCAGAGGAAGGAGATTAAAGAAAAAAACCTCTCAGAATACATCAAGGTGTGTGGGTGGTGGTGGGATCCTTTCCCTGTCAGCTCAGACCCCATTCAAAATCTGACCAGAGGAAGAGGGGTTCACCTTATAACTCCGTGGTTAGAGAACTCACCAGGGATATGGGAGATCCAGGTTCTATTCCTCCTCTGCCTGAGAGAGAGAGAGAGAGAGAGAGAGAGAGAGAGGACGTGAACAGGGGCCTCCTACCTCTCTGTAGAATTCTCCAGCCACTGAGCTATGGGATATGCTAACCCGAGGCACTCTCTCGTGTTCCCACTGTGAATAAATATTGATAGACTCATGAGGCCAAAGACAGAGTGAGAATGACTCTGTAGCTTGGTGGTCAGGATATCCACCTGTGAAGTAGGAGCTCCAGGAGCCCCATCACTCTTTAATTGTTCATGCAAAGTGGAACCACTTCATTAAAAGAGATTGAGGGAGCCCCTCCCCATCCGAATAGCCCATAGCTCAGTGAATTTTCCTGCGACGTGGGAGCCCCCTGTTCAAATCGTCTCTCCCTCTGAGGCGGAGGGAGGAATTGAACCTGGAGCTCACACATCCCCAATGATGCTCCAAACTCTGAGCTAAAAGTTGTAGGGTGGGCTCTTCCTCCTCATGCAGGTGCTTGGTGTAGAGTAAGGCAGGCAGCTAACTCATTCTTGATGTAGACGCCTCACTTTCTAAGGCACCTCTCTCTCCCCATTCATTATATAGGGAGACTCGGCACCTAATTTGGCATTGTGGATCGCAGCATTGTTCCACTGATTCCCTAGGTCCCTTTGTGGATGTGGGCCATGAAGTTCGGTCCTCTATCATGCAAGATGCAGAGGAGTTTAGTAATGAGTCCCTGCAGGGAGGGACAGATGAGGGCAGTGCCAAATTTTGTACCCCTCCACAGTATCCTGGGGAGTTAAACAGTTACAAAAAGAAGCACACATTAAACCTTGTTAAAGGTGTGGCAGATGCTGTCCTGTTTGCTTCCAGCCTGCTATGGAGCCAACTCATCAGTGCCCACACTGGGCAGGTACTTGTAACTATAATCCAGCCCATAATGGTTCAGATCTTGGAAACTTTTAATAGAAGGCTCACACTTTAAAAGTTATAACTGACAATAATCCACTGGGAGGTTTAGAAATCTGCCTGGAAAATGTAAAATACTCTACCAATCATATCTGTGTTATTTAATGGAGAGCTATGATAATTTAGTTGGCAGGAATGCCATGCAATAGTCCATAGTAAATTCACTTGAGAATGGGAGACCAAAGGCAGGATATATACCACTGCAGGGGCTCTGAGGGTCCTAAATTTATGTTTTCTTGTAACACTAAAGAGGTTTCTCAACTCATTTTCCATTCTAAAGCCTAAATTTTCAAGACTGAATAAACCATCCCTCGTAAATTTACTGTGTCAAACAAGGAAGCGAGTGTATGTGCATGAAATATAGATTTAATAAATATTCCACAAATATGAGGAAACTGTTGATATATGTCTAGCCCTACCAGTATCCCATCACAGACCCTTTGACAGGGCTGACTGGTAATATGACATTCCATTTTGTTGGGACTGCTGAGAGCATCCTCTCTCACAATATTTCAGAGCTTCTACTCCCTGATGATACCTGGATGTGCCCAGATCCATAAATATGAAAACTAACAGGGTAAAAAGGGCCTAGTCAAACTTCTTTCTGCGCCTCACTGGGTGGAGTTGAGTTAAGTTCCAGGTTGGGTAAATGTTAAGACTTTTTTTTTCCTGTTATCCAAACTGGTTTGGTCACCCCTAGTCTAATGCTTTGCTGTGAGTAAGATTGCAAGTCAACACTTCAACTTGTGTAGCTTAATGTGAGTAAAGGTATCGCAATCTGGCATTCTGCTTCCTAGACTTCCACAGATCCACTAATTCCTACTCTATTGATCTACTTATCCCTCCCCCTATCGCTAAGGGGAGGATCTGATAGAAGTCTAAAAATTCATGAATTCTGTGGAGAAAGTGAACAGGAAAGTGTTGTTTACCCCCTTCACGTAATACAAGAGCCAGGGGTCATCCAATGAAATTAATAGGCAGCAGTTTTTAAATATACAAAGGAAGTACTTTTTTCACACAATGAACAGTCAACCTGTGGAACTCGTTACCAGGGGTTGTTGTGAAGGCCAAAAGTATAACTGGGTTGAAAAAAAGAATTCACTAAATTCATGGAGGATAGGTCCAACAGTGGCTATTAGCTCAACTGATCAGGAAAACAACCCCTGGTTCTGGGTGTCCCTAAATCTCTGACTGCCGGAAGCTGCGATTTAATGGCAGGGCATGGATCATTCAATAATTGCCCTGATATATTTCTTTCTTCTGAGGCGTCCGACACTAGCTACTGTCAGGAGACAGGATACTGGGCTAGATGGACCATTGATCTGCCCTCGTATGACCGTTCTTCTGTTCATGGTATCTGAACACTCCCTAAGAGTAAGTATGATACCAAATATGTGTGTCTCTCTCTTTCTTCCCAGTCTGCAAGATGTGAGAGCTAAGCTATTACTGAAAATGTATTATTATTTTATTGACTATTGTGGAATGGCAGTGTTGGAGTGAGTCGGGTTCTGAGGAGAACTGGGTAAAAATGAAAATTGTTTTTATGGAAAATTTTGAAAACAAAACCATTACAAACATTTCCTGTGACTTTTTCCAAACCCAAACACACTTGCTGAAATTATTTACTTTTTTTCTGAGATTTTTAAAACGTGAAAAAAAAAATCACATTTTTGAGTTTCTCCTGGGGAAAAAAAAGATGAATAAGGCCTAGGTGAAAATTTCCCTTGTGGTTGAAAAGTCATTTTTCACTACAATAAATACAAATGTTTAGATGAAAACAATAAATAAAATATCCATCCTTCTCTAGTTCTGAGAAAGGTTTGGCAAAGAGTGTGGCTTTGTGAGGAAGTTAATGGTCTCACTTGATTACCCGCCTTGTGGGCAGGTGGCCTATGTGTGCATTTGGTGCAAGGAACTTATGGCCCTCAGAGACCGAGTACTAGTTCTTGAGACCAGAGTGGCTGAACTGGAGGAGCTCAGAGAGACAGAGAGGAACATAGATGAGACACAGTAGAGTGGTCCCGTACCCAGTCTGGCAGCCTCTCTTCTGTTGAGGAGGAAGAATGTCTCAGGAAGGAGAACATTAAGCTGGAATGGAGGGAAACAATCCCATAGTTGGGGCTCTCATTCCAGATGATGTCCTGGTATCCTCTCACACTAAGGATACCCTTCCAGGGGATGGGACCTCAATTATTAGGAAGAGACAGGTAATAGTAATGGGGGGATTGATTATTAATAGGGCCCTACCAAATTCATGGTCCATTTTGGTGAATTTCATGGTCATAGGATTTTAAAAATTGTAAAGTTCATTATTTCAGAAATTTGAATCTGAAATTTCACAGTGCTGTCATTGTAGAGGTCCTGACCCAAAAAGGAGTTGTAAGGGGGGTTGCAAGCTTATTGTAGGGAAGGTCGTGGTATCACCAGCTTTACTTCTGCGCTGCTGCTGATGACAGCGCTGCCTTCAGAGCTGTGTGTCTGGAGAGCAGCGGCTGCTGGCTGAAGGCAGAGTCACCACCAGCAGCCGTAGCGCAGAAGTAAGGATGGCATGGTATGGTATTGCCACCCTTACTTCTGCGCTGCTTCTGGTGAATCGCTGCCTTCAGAACTGGGCACTTGGCCAACTGTCCAGAAATAAGGGTGGCAATCCCACAACCCCCCTAAAATAACCTTGCATTCCCCCTAAAATAGCTTTGCAACTCCCTTGCAACCCTTTTTTGGGTCAGGACCCCCAGTTGGAGTAACGCCAGTCTCCCCAATGAAATCTGTATAGTATAGAGTAAGAGCACACAAAAAACCAGATTTCACAGGGGCAGACCTGATTTTATGGTCAGTGAGGTGTTTTTCATGGCCAGGAATTTGGTAGGGCCCTAATTATTAGAAAAGTAGATAGTTGGGTTTGTGATGACCAGGGGAACCGCATGGTGAATTGCCTCCCTGGTGCAAAGGTTGCAGATCTCTTGAAATATTTATATAGATTCATGTGCACTGCTAGGGAGGAGCTGGTGGTTGTGGTAAATATAGGTATCAGTGACACAGGGAAAGGTAGGAGAGAGGTCCTGGAGGCCCAATTTAGGCTGCTAGGTAAAAGATTAAAGTCCAGAACTTCCATTGTAGTGTTTCTAGTGCTTCTAGTTCCATGTGCAGGGCTGGTTAGGCAGAATTACAGAGTCTCAATGCGTGGATGAAATAATGGTGTTTAGAGGATGGATTTAAGCTTATTAGGAGCATGGGATCCTTTTGGGAGGAGCCTGTACAGGAAGGGTGGGCTCCACCTAAACCAAAATAGAACTAAATTGTTGGTATGCAACATTAAAAACGTTGTAGATGAATTTTTAGACAAAGGGTTGGGGGAAAGCCAATAGGTGTGGACGAACACATGGTTTACACAGAGATATCCCTTGGGGAGGATTTGTTAAAGGGGATTCTCAATGTCCTAGAAAAGAGAAGATGCTAGAAGAAGATAAAGTAAAGATAGGAACTGAAGAGAAACAGTCAAACAAAAGAGCCCCATTCTATTACATAACATATAGGCAGACAACTAAATATTGACAAATTTCATAGATGCTTGTATACAAGTGCTAGAAGTCTAAATACTAAGATGGGTAAACTTGAGTTCCTGGTATTAAATGAGGCTATTGATATGATAAGCATGACAGAAACTTGGGTGGAATGATGATAATTATTGGGCTACAGTAATACCAGGATACAAAATATATAGGAACAACAGCGTAGGTTGTGCTGGTGGGTGAGTGGCACCATATGTGACAAAAAGTGTAGAGGCAAATATAGTAAAACTCTTAAATGAATCAAACTGTACAATAGAATCTCTATGGATAGAAATCCCATGCTTGAATAATAAGAGTATAGTAGTAGGAATATAATACCAAGTACTTGACTGTTACCTGCACAATCTAGGGCACCCCACCTTTACCCTACTGTGGGCTCAAGGTGTAACCTGGTTAATTTAGGCACACAACCTTACCCATCCTGGGCTCAGGGCAAAATGTGGTCAATGTATGGCCTTGGCTACACTTACCCGCTAGTTCGACAGCTGGAAATCGAACTTCTGGGTTCGACTTATCGCGTCTAGTCTGGACGCGATAAGTCGAACCCGGAAGTGCTCGCCGTCGACTGCGGTACTCCAGCTCGCCGAGAGGAGTACCGCGGAGTCGACGGGGGAGCCTGCCTGCCGCGTGTGGACCAAGGTAAGTTCGAACTAATTCGAACTAAGGTACTTCGAACTTCAGCTACGTTATTCACGTAGCTGAAGTTGCGTACCTTAGTTCGAATTAGGGGGGTAGTGTAGACCTGGCCTAGGTACCCACACTTGCCCATCCTGGGCTTAGGGTGTAACCTTCTGCAGGCATAGGTGCTGGAATGCACATCCTGGCTTGAAGTGGTTTCCATTATACACAGGGTTTACAGTTTGGTTCAATGGCTCTCAGTGGCCCGCACTATACACATTGTTCCAGCACCCTTGTCTACAGGTTTGTGGGATCTTTTCCCAGTGAAAGAACCTTACACAGTAATATCCTTAACCTCTATTTATTAACAGTTACCAAAGCAGAATGCATACGCTAAGCATACAATGCTCACCACTTCCAATAAGGCAGACACACTTTTCTTTGGTGGCCAGTCAAAATTAGATTGCCTGTGGTTTCTGCACAGTATGGTTGGCAGGGTGTTCCAAAGGACTTCCTTTTGCACCCCAGTTGAGATACTGTATATACTCAATCATGAGCCGGTTCGTTTATAAGCCGACCCCCCCAAGATGGATAAGTAAAAATGGAAAATGTTTATGACCCATTCATAAACCGACCCTATCATTCAGGGGTGAGCAAACTTTGGCCCCCACGCCATCAGGATAAGACGCTGGTGGGCCGAGATGGTTTGTTTACCTCAAGCGTCCGCAGGCACGGAGGTAAACCTAAGTAAACAAAGTGTCCTGGCGCGCCAGCTGTTTACCCTGACAGTCCGGGACAGCAACTGGTAAGGAAATGTTTTTTGGGGGGAGAAGCTGGGGGTCAGGGGAGTAACCTCTGTGGCCACTCCCCAGATGACCCCACCCCTAGCCTGGGACCCCCACACTCTTCCCATCTCATTCCTTCCCATTCCTTCCTTGGGGAGGGCCAGGGGAGGATGTCTCTGACCTGGCTGGAGTTGCTCCGCAGGCTGGGCAGTGCGGCCGCAACCTACTCTGGCGTGCCAGACCGGGCGCCGCGGCCTCAGCGTGCTCCAGCCGCGTGGCCACAGCCTGTTCTGGGGGGCGGGGCCGAGCGGTATGGCTGCAGCTTGCCAGCCCCGGGGCTGCAGATGCTTCGGAGGCTGGGGGGAGAGCAGCGTGGCCAGAAGTCGAGAGACTCTGGCTCCGCGTCTTCCCTTCTTGCTTTGCTGGCTGTCCTGCCTCTCCTTACTCCTTCTGTTGGGGGGAGGGGCTGTGTCCCACCTCTCCCTCTCTATCCCCGTTCATAAGCTGACCCCCTTCTCTGGTGCTTCCCTTTTTTACTAAAACAATTCGGCTTATGAATGAGTATATACTTGGGTGCTATTTAGTTATAACTTAACCAATAATTTTACACTGACGTGCTACAAAACAGTATTTTCACCAATCCTAGCCCATTACGAAACAATTCTTTAGCCAATCAGACTCCACCACATTAGCTGATTTAAATCTTGCCAAATTAGTTATGCAACAGACAGAAGTAATTAAAGAATCAGACAGAGACCATACCAATAAATAATAGAGAAGTAGGGACCATAAAGGCCAAACAATACAGAAGTCTATATTTCACAATCACAACTGTTGATAAGTGGTTTCTTGCCAGACAGAATGCTATTGAACAAAGTTTTCTTTAAACTTAAGATCTGTTTCTTTGTCTGGTGATGGAGGGTAGGACAGGAGTGCCTTCTTAACAGCCCAATATTATACTCTGTCCTCTGCTTTTACTGCAGAAAAAGGCCTCAGACTTTACATGACCAGGATGGTGATGGTGATTGTGAAATGCTCATCGAGATTAGAGAGGCTACAAAAACAGAGAACTCATTAATAATAGGGGATTTCAATATTCCATACTGATTGGGTACATGTCACCTCAGGAGAGGATTCAGAGATACATTTTTTAGAAACCATTTATGACTGCTTCTTGGAGCACCAAATTCTGGAGCCCACAAGGGGAGGTGCAATTCTTGATTTTTTTCCTAATTCGCGCACAGTATTTGGCCCAAGAGGTGAATATAGCTGAATCACTCGGTAATAGCAACCATAATGTAATTACATTTAACATACTTGGGGATGCCAAAGAAAACCACCACAGTACTAATTAACTTCAAAAAGCAGAACTACACAAAAATGAGGAAGCTAGTTAAACAGAAATTAAAAGGAACAGTCACAAGAGTGAAATGCCTGCAAGCTGCATGGAAACTTTTTTTAAAAACACCACAATAGAGGCCCAAACTCAATATATGTCCCATTTTACACTCCCGCTCAAAAAAATTCACTATGGATAAACAACAGAGTAAAAAAGGCCGTTAGAGTCAAAAAAGCATACTTTAAAAATTGGAAGTCAAATCCTCCTAAATAAAATGGAAAGGAACATAAACTCTGGCAAGTTAAGTGTAAAAGTATAATTGGGCAGGCCAAACCAGAATTTGAAGAACAACTAGCAAAAGACACAAAAACTAACAGGAAACATTTTTTAAGTACATCAGAAGCAGAAGCCTTCCAAACACAGTGGGACCACTGGACAATCAAGCTGTTAAAGGAGCACTCAAGGAAGACAAGTCTGCTGTGGAAAGCTAAATGAATTCTTTTCATTGGTCATCACTGCAGAGGCTGTGAGGGAGAATCCCACACCTGAGCCATTCTTTTTAGGTAACAAATCTGAGGAACTGTCCCAGATTGAGGTTTTGGAACAAACTGATACATCTAACAGTAGTAAGTAACCAGAACCAGACGGGATTTACCCAAGATTCCTGAAGAAACTCAAATATGAAACTGCAGAACTACTAAGTTCTTTAAATTTATTTAATTTAATTTAAGTGTGGTACATAACCTATCCCTTAAATCAGCCTCTGTACCAGATGACTGATGGTGGAAGGCACACTTTTAAAAAGGCTCCAGAGGAGATCCTGGCAATTACAGGCCACTAAGCCTAACTTCAGTACAAGGCAAATTGGTTGAAAATATAGTAAAGAAAATATTTTTATGTGGGAGAAGAGTCAACACAGCTTTTGTAAAGGGAATCCTGCCTCAATCTGGGGCTATTTCAAATATTCTAGTGATTGTTGGCAAAGGATGTACGGGACGTTTAAAAAGTGACCGTGTTCTGATTAATGACATGATGGATTCCTGATCCGGCTTGACCCTGCCCTTGACTCAGTGGAGATATATCTGTGGAAAGGTTATCATCAAAGTGAGATACCAAATGAGCTCACCAGGAATGAATAAAACGGTGTGTCATCTTTAAGACTAATGATGATTTAACATCAGAACACTACTGAGTATCCCTGTTCATTACACTTTCAGTATGAACCGATTCTGTATAGCAAAGGTCGTTTCTTATTAAGTAGCCCATGTGAAGGCCAGTAAAGCAAATCTATCTTCTATAAATAAACTGTGCACATTAAAATAAAATATTGTAACTTTATTTGTGCGTTATGAGGGATACCTTTCTTATTTACAAGGCTTTTTTTCCCCTGGAATGTAGACATTGAAGGTTCTACAATTCGTAATCTACTTGCAGCGTAATTGATACTTTGTTCTGTGTTAAGAATATTAAACAACTTGTCTCCAGGTCACTGTTGATTTTTTATTTTAGCATTTTCAGGGTTGGGGTTTTTTTAAATAATTGAGGAAGGGTTTTATTTTTTTTTTCCCTTCAAGATTACTGAATGACTGTGATGTACTACGTTTGGCATAGATTCAAAGGCAGAAGGTATTTATAAGACACCTGAGATGGATAGATAGCTCTGGGTGCTTCCTGTACCAGGAAGATTGAAGGTTAAATAAGAAAAGAAATATGGAGGGTTAAATAAATATATAAAGCAATGATTGGGGTCTGGAGCCACCGATCCGGGAGAAAAGATTTTAAAAAGGAAAAAAAAAATAGGTTGATTAAATAATGGCTAAAAAGGTAGATGTGATAGTCTGCATATATTTTACCTTTTGTGAATGCCTATTGAATTCAATGGAACTACTTTTGGAGTAAGATGACACCCAACACAAATTCAGGTACCAGAAATTGGTTTGTGATAGGGTGTACAAACCCTGCACCAGGGTTTAAGGAGTTGGTATAGGCTTGAGTAGCTCTGCCCTTGCCGCACCTGCAAGTCATATCAGGACTGGAGGAAGAATTAAAAAGGGGAGAAGCCCAGCTGCTCTGGAAAAAAAGGACAGACCTTTAGTCCCCTCAGCAGATGGGGTGAGGCCTGGTGATGATCCAAACATCAGGACAGTGGTTTAGGATGTCAGAGACCTGGATTCAGTTCCCTGCTCCACCATAGACTTCTTGTGTGATCTTGGGCAAGTCATGTAGCCTCTATCTGCCTCAGTTCCCCATCTGTAAAATGGGGATAGTAATGCGTCGTAACTCTCAGGGATGTTGTGAGGATAAATATATTAAAGGTTGTGAAATTCTTTGAGATCTACTCATGAAAATTGTTATATAAGAAATAGGTATTATTTTAGGCTTCTCTGGCCTATTTCAGCACCTTTAGAGAACGGTGGGCTGGTCGATACACAATTACTTAAAGAAAATTTCTGGTGGTTGAGGTACTGAACTGGATTATGGCTTGCCTGAGACCCGTGAAAAAAAGAGAGGCTGACAACTTGTTTAGGACTGCTTTTTCTTGACTTCTTTATTTTTGCTTCCCCAGAATACTGGAAGGGGTAAGCTGTGGAGATACTCAGCCACAGAACGGAGTGTCTGTCCTTTTGCCAGTGATGCTACCTGCCCCTAGAGGATGAGAGCCTGAGGTAGTACATGGTAGGGTGACCAGACAGCAAATGTGAAAAATCGGGATAGTAGTGGGGGGTAATAGGAGTCTATATAAGATAAAGACCCAAAAATCGGGACTGTCCCTGTAAAATCAGGACATCCGGTCACCCTACCTAATAGTGAGATTATCTATTAGACCATGAACAGTCTCCCGAAGGGAAATGGTGGGGATCCTATCACTTGATGTTTCTAAATGAGAATGAACAAAGCACTAGAAAATATACATCAGGAAGCAGTCCTTTTCTGGACTCCGGCATATTGTTGATCTCAAAGGTCTAAGTCTGGCATCACTGACACCTGATGGGGTGATTTCTGTGATTGGAATGTTAAAATCCCTAATTGCAACATATTTAGGAAGGATAAAGTGGGTAAAAGAGGGATGTGGTTGGGCAGGGGGAGGAGGGCAGGGGCTCTGCATTAAGGACACCATTACCTGTTTCAGAGTTATTGATCACTTAGAAGCCTAGGATCTTGAATATATATGGATCAATGTGCTAACTAGCAAAGTTCAGGACGGGTACTAATGGAGGGTCTGTTAGAGATCACCTAATCAACCAGTGAACAAGATGAGATAAGCACCTGTATGTAATGTATAGAAAGAAAAATATATATATAGGAGACTTCAACTGGGGAGAGAGATGCTAGAGGTCTCATGCAGCCGGTAGTAAAATGTCATTAGAGTTTCTAAAAATTATAAATGGAAATTTTCTACCACAAAGGGTATCACAGACAACATGAGGTAACGCTATTTTGAACCTCCTTATGATGGATAAAGATGAACTAATCACTGGACTAGAAGTTGGTATTTGCATAGGGACCAGTGATCATGACCTGATTACATTCAGTACAGGCAAACATGACAATCCCAATCAGTAATAAATATATATGTACTTGCTGCTTCCAAAGGGCTGCTGAAGAAATTTATGAGTGAAATTGGGACAAAAAATTGAGATGGAGAAATCTGAATGAAAAGTGGGACTTCTTTAAGAAGTGTTTATTAAATGCTGAAAAAGCCATTATTCCAGTCAAGAAGAAGACAACTTTAGCTAAAAGCCCATCACCATTCAGTGATGAGGGGAAAGCAACAATTAGAAATAAAAGGCAATATATAACAAATGGACAAAGGGGAAATATATTGTGAACTACACCTTTACCCCGATATAACGCTGTCCTCGGGAGCCAAAAAAATCTTACCGTGTTATAGATGAAACCGCCTTATATCGAACTTGCTTTGATCCGCCGGAGCGCACAGCCCCGCCTCCCCCAGAGTGCTGCTTTGCCGCGTTATATCCGAATTCGAGTTATATTGGGTCGCGTTATATCGGGGTAGAAGTGTATATACATTAGAAGCTATGAAGTGCAGAAAATTGATAAGGGGAGCTAAAAGCATCAGGCAAAACTCCATGACTGGCAGGGCTAAGAACAATACATAGGATTTTTTTAAAGTATTTTAGGAACAGAGCAAATCTCACTAATGGTATAGGCCCATTAATATTATATTATAATAGATGGAGATGGTGAAATTGCTACTAATGATGCAGAAAAAAGTGGGAGTGTTCCATAAATATTTCTGTTCTGTATTTGGAAAGCAGCAGAATGATGTACTCATATCATATGAGGATGATGGAGAACTTTCTGGTCCATTAGCAACTGTGGAGGATGTTAGAGATAACAATTTTTAAATCAGAAGGTCTGAATAACTTGAACCCAAGGATCCTGAAAGGGTTGGCTGAGGAGATATCTAGCTCACTGGTGTTCATTTTGAATAAATCATTGCATTTCAGAGAAACTCCATCAGACAATTTTTAAAAAGGATGATGAAAAATTGGAGAGGGTTACAGAAAAGACCCACAAAAATGATCAAGGACTGGAGAAAACATTTTATAGTGAGAGATTTATAGAGCTCAATCTGCTCAGATTATCAAAGAAAATTGAGAGGTGACTTGATTACAGTTTCCAAGTACCTTTGTGGGGGTGAGGGGGTGAAATACTGGTTACAAAAGGACTCTTTAGTCTAATGGAAAAAAAGAATAACAAGAGCAATGGTTGGAAGCTGAAGCCAGACAAATCCAAATTAGAAATTAAGCACATTTTTTTTTTTAATATTGAGAGTGACTAACCATTGGAATAAACTCCCAGGGGAAGATTCTCCATCTCTGATGTCATCAAATCAAGATTAGATGCCTTTCTGGAAGATACCTGTCAGTCAAACACAAGCTATTGGGCTCCATACAGGGGTAATTGAGTGAAATTTAATTGTCTGTGATAAACAGGAGATCAGACTAGATGACTAGTGGTTACAGTGGACGAGAAGCTGGATATGAGTCAACAGTGTGCCCTTGTTGCCAAGAAGGCTAAAGGCATTTTGGGCTGTATAAGTAGGCGCATTGCCAGCAGATGGAGGGACGTGATCATTCCCCTCTATTCAACATTGGTGAGGCCTCATCTGGAGTACTGTGTCCAGTTTTGGGCCCCACACTACAAGAAGGATGTGGAAAAATTGGAAAGAGTCCAGTGGAGGGCAACAAAAATTATTAGGGGGCTGGAACACATGACATATGAGGAGAGGCTAAGGGAACTGGGATTGTTTAGTCTGCAGAAGAGAAGAATGAGGGGAGATTTGATAGCTGCTTTCAACTACCTGAAAAGGGGTTCCAAAGAGGATGGGTCTAGACCGTTCTCAGTGGCACCAGATGACAGAACAAGGAGTAATGGTCTCAAGTTGCAGTGGGGGAGGTGTAGGTTGGATATTAGGAAAACCTTTTTCACTAGGAGGGTGGTGAAGCAATGGAATAGGTTACCTAGGGAGGTGGTGGAATCTCCTTCCTTAGAGGTTTTTAAGGTCAGGCTTGACAAAGCCCTGGCTGGGATGATTTAGTTGGGAATTGGTCCTGCTTTGAGCAGGTGGTTGGACTAGATGATCTCCTGAGGTCCCTTCCAACCCTGATATTCTATGATTCTGTGATTCTATGATCCCCCTATGAGAGTCAGCTTGTATTTAATTCTTTCAAGCAAGATTTCTATTTCAGCAGGTTCCACTTAACTGAGGCAAAGGATTTCAAATGTAAGACAGCAGAATGGTAACTTATTTAAGAACAGCCATTTCTTAAGGGTTGGCGTTAATATACCCTTAGTCATGCAGTCTCTCTCCTTATTCCAAAGACAAAGTACCTGGTCCAACTTCCTGTCCCTTTGCGGTAGGGAGGGGAGAAGGTAGAGCACTTCTTACTCTGAAAAGGTAGCATCCCACTGCTGTTTGTATTAAGCTGTTCCAATTGGGTCCAAGTCTTTAACAGCCAAGAGTCCTTACTATGCAATGACTCTTTGATGGCCAATATAAAAAGAGTTGGTGGAAACGCTCCAGCTGGTTTCTAAGAGACAGGTGCTGCCATCAAATCAGCACACTACCAAAATTCACCAGCCTTGTTCTAAACCCGTTGAATAGAGTTTAAATTCATTATAGGTGAATATTTCCCCTTTTTATTTTCCTTAATCTACCATCATCCTGGGAGGGCCTTTAGATCAGTTTCAGTGAGGGAATGTGAAGTATACTGACCAGGACTGGCTCTTACTGTACAGAATATTGGCAGAATGGATGGGTGCTTGGGTAGAAGACAATTGAGTACAATTGGCTAGGAAGGATAGGTATTTTGCATTTTGAGAGAAGCAACAAAAAAAAAATGCTGATTCTTCTTGTTCCATTAAAAAAACTTAAACAAAGAAAAACCTCCTGCAATATAAATCCTCTTTGAAGAGAATAACAAGGAATGGTAGATTCCATTAATTTGCTTCCAGATGTATGAAAGTTACTTGCCTTCATTGCGTACCTGATACAATTTTTAAAAAAAGAACATGCTTTGATATAGGAATTCCATTGTAAAATCCTCGGTTCTGCTGAATGATTTGATCCGAGCACACTGCAAGCTTACAGAAGCAATGTGATATATCGTGAGGTGTTTATTGTAATGCAACATGACACTGTGATATACAGGAAAGCAAATGATTTTATTTCCCTCTGATTGGAGGATGTCCGTTTTCCCTTTTGCAATGTGTTCTAAATTTATTGTGATGGACGGACGTGGCGATAATAACAAAACATTTGCCTTGTTCGCTAACTAAAGGAAAATACAATTGAGTATATCACGAGGTTATTTTATTTTTGGATAATCAGCTCTGTAAACTTCGAGTTTTTCTCCTAAAACAATTCTAAGGGGCAAAATTAATGATTGACTTTAATAGTCCTTAAAGCTGGGATGGTGGATGGCTCTGGTAATAAAACTATTTTGGATGTTTGGTTTGGTTTCTTTTCCAAAGCTTAGCCGGCTTGTCATTTCCATGTCTCCCATTCTAGTCTAGCCAGATCAGTAGTGACAAAAAGATCATGACTCTCTGCCAATTGTCCAGTGGTGTGAATGAAACAAGCTGATGGATGTCCATGTAGATCTCATGCTCATGTGTCCACAGCACATAAACCTCCCCAGCCACTGGAAGTGGCAGCATTCTGTAATGCTTCAAATGACTGACAGAGGCTGAAATATCTTCTCTCCTTTTGCAACAACACCCACATGCCCGAGAAGTGCGAGGCCCAGGACACTCACGCAAGCACATTCCAGAAGGCTGGTATCAGAACATCCTGATACTATGTATGCTACAAACACACTCCCCAGAGATAACAGGAACAAGTTGACCTCTCTTAAAGATAAGATCAGGATGACAGGGTGATGAATAGAGATGTTTTAATCAAACCAACATGTATAAGGTAAAGGGGGATAGCTAACCATGTCAGAGGGGCAATACGTAACTTGTTTGTATCCATGTATAAAGAGGAGTCTCAGAGGGGTAGGGTGACCAGATAGCAAGTGTGAAAAATTGGGACAAGGGGTGAGGGGTAATAGGTGCCTATATAAGACAAAGCCCCGAATATTGGGACTGTCCCTATACAATTGGGACACCTGGTCACCCTACAGAGGGGGTGTCTTTGTCTGGCCTAAGGGGGAATGCCAAGTCCTGCCATTCACTGAGTTGGTCCATTGTCACAGGCATACATATGTTAGTGTACCTGTAACCATTGGGCTGGGACATTAGTACCATGCTTCGTGAACAATGAACCTGGCTGGGCGCCTTCGCTACAAACCAAGTCTTATGGTCTTATTGGGCAGTTCGATAGACGTCTCCTGTGTTGGTTATCTGCGCAGAGCAGAGACAGCACACAGCAAGAACACACATGCAGCCAACAACTAGCTGCAAGAGGGTCCCTCTTGCTCAAGGTTGCTACACGTTGGTGGGGAAACGGGTGTGCGGGGGGGGGGTGAGAGGATGGACACTGCAGAGCCACTGCCTGTTCTGAAATGGTTCCATATCTAAATAAAGGTCTTCAGTCTCAAGGGCGACCTATCACCTGGCATGTTTTAACACTAAAGCCTCTTAAATACTGTTAAATGACCTTGTCTCTTTATTGGTGGTTTGGCACAAGTAGAGAGAGTGACAGAGTGAAGACATGAGCTCAGTAAACAACAGAACAACATGAATGTATCACTGTAAGAGGGTAAAGAGTCACTCCCCTTCTGCAGTTCTGGTACAAACTGTATCCTCTCTCCCTGAGACAGGAAACACAATTCTACTTCCTCTCAGAGTTTCTTCCTGAGAAGGGTTGTTTCTGTCTGGGAGGAGCCACGCACATTAGGGGGTTGGTCTGTGAATATACCACATACACACATATCTAGCCAACAGAGAATATATATTATGATGACAAAAGTATAAATATTTTCAAAAACAATATGTCACAATCTGGACCCAATCAAAAATTGCACAGTGGCAAATTGAAAATATGTTTTTCTTAATGGAAATTTTTCATAAAAAGTAAAGTACCAAAAACATTTTGATAAAATTCTTCACTTGCATGAACAGTTTTGTCAATTTTTTAAAAAATATATATTTTGGTGCTTTAATTTTAGTGAAAAGCAACAGAGGGTCCTGTGGCATCTTTGAGACTCACAGAAGTATTGGGAGCATAAGCTTTCGTGGGTAAGAACCTCACTTCTTCAGATGCAAGCCATGATGTCTTGCATCTGAAGAAGTAACAGAGGGTCCTGTGGCACCTTTGAGACTAACAGAAGTATTGGGAGCATAAGCTTTCGTGGGTGAGAACCTCACTTCTTCAGATGCAAGTAAAATTCTGAAAAAATCTGAAGAAGTGAGGTTCTTACCCACGAAAGCTTATGCTCCCAATACTTCTGTTAGTTTCAAAGATGCCACAGGACCCTTTGTTGCTTTTTACAGATTCAGACTAACATGGCTACCCCTCTGATACTTAATTTTAGTGAAAATTTTCCATTTAAAAATATTTTTATTTTCAGTTTGCCACTCTGTCCGTGTTATCCTGATTCTCTGATTGGGCATGTGTGCACATAAATACATGATACGCTCTCTCAAGCTATGTCACATGCTTTTTTTCATTTTTTTTTTTTTTTTTTTTTTTTGTGATTTGAAAACTTTTTGGTTTTAGAACCCATGAAAAATTTCACAAAAAACCAAATAGTCCCAAAACTTCAGAATAGACTCTTTTTTATATTTTCAAAATTTTCATGCAAAAAGGAAAATGTTTGACCAGCTCTAGTGGAAAACACTGACCTCTAGTGGATGGAACCAGAGTTGCTCCACTCTGTCTCATAGGCTATATACTGCTAAAAGCTAATGGACAGTCCCATTCAGCTGAAGCACCTTTATTTTTTGTAGAGCAGGAAGATTTGAGTTCTACTACCGCTGCCCTGATGCCGTTCTACACCAACAATTACGGATTTGTTATGCCAGTTATAAAAGTGAAAAAATTCACCTGGGAAACACAACACAGGGAAGCGATGTAGGGCACCATCTTCTTAAAAGTGAACTTTATTGTGTCCAACAAATGAAATACTGAACAGCTGACATATTATTTTTAAAAGGGTTATAAAACAATAGTGCAGCACTGCCTGATTATATTACAGTATCTATCTTCTCATGTATCAGCAAAAAGTAGCACTGAAGTATACCTAATTATCATATTTACAGTGGTACAGGTAGTAAAACAGTGATGTTTTGCATTGCTCAGGATGTTCAGGGTTGAAATAGATAAACTATGTGGGAGATTAGTAATAGGTAATTATTCTCTACTTACATATTCAGCTTCATATTTCTAAATTAAGGTAAGTGGGAAAAGCTTATAAAATATTCACGGCTCTTTTATCTTCCCCCCTCCCTCTTATTAGAAACTGTGCATGAATTTGCATAGAATAAACTGAGCTCATAAATCAAAGCAGAAACTGGAAGAACACTCTTTGTAAGTTATAATTTAAGGTTAACTATAGCACATTTTGCTTACTGTATTATTAATGACTTGAGTTCACTCATGACAAGATTACATATTAAAAAATGTTGGTAGACAAAACTCCAGTTCATAATCAATTTGTTTCCCACCCTTACCAAGACCTCTTCTTGTGGCAGGTCCTCTGAGGAGAATGGCAGGAGACTGTCTTGGCAAGGAATGTGCTACCAGCACCCTGCTGTGTTATATAGCTCTGGAGTACAGCTGTGTGAAATGGAACAGCTCTGCACAATCTTCTGTACAGGACTGGAAACTGGCTGCTCTATTCTGTGGCCGAGTAAGGACAGCATTGCCCCAGGATTTTGTTCCTACCTTGGTCTGCTGTGTGATCTTCAGCAAGGCACTGCACTTCAGTTTCCGCATCAGGAAAATGGGGATAGTGATTAGAGATGGTGGAGAATTTTCCATTGAAACATTTTTTCAATGACAAATGTGCCAATTTACGGCCATTATTCACTTGTCCATTGGGAAAATCAAAATGAAACATTTAGATTCAGGTTGGGTTGATTCAAAGTGAAATATTGTCCAACCAACTTGAAAACTTTTGCTTCAGGTCTGTTTGACATTGATCATTATCAGACTGATCTTCCATGGTGCCTTGTTAGAGCTGTGGTTCCAGTGCCTCATGTCCCTATTCTCTTCTGTGGGCCACAATCCTGGCTGGACTGTATCTTCCATGATGGACCATGCTATCTGCTCTAGTTGAACTGCATCATGGGAGTCATGTAATGGCCATACATGGTGGGAGATGTAGTCCAGCCAAGGAGCTGGAAATTCTGAGTTTTGATCATTTCTAGTAACAATACTTATTTCCTTTGTTGCGAGCATTGAGACCTATGGATGAAAGCAGCTATGTAAGAACTAAGTGTTATTATTTTGTTCAGGTTCTTCTATCTGGCTAAGGTTATTAAAACAGCTTGGAAGCCAGGGAATGTTTCTTTCCTGGACTATCCCACACTTTCCATTCTCCCTAAACAGTAATCCGCACTCCTGAGAAAGTCTCAGGCCAATTATGTAACTATCTAAGGTCTTGATTATACTTGGAGTGATTCAGAAATCAGACATTTCTCCTGGAACTTTCCATTTTGATGAGTGTGCCATTTTTCACTGAGAAAAAAAAAATTTGAATGAAAACTTTCGCCTGGCTCTAGTAAGGAGTGCAGAATCAGGGGTCCACGAAACAAGCTAGCAAACAAGATCCACTGTGGATTTGCTCTTTGAGGAAGTTGCATAGAATCACCTAGAGCAGTGGTCTCCAAAGCGGGGTGTGCAAGAGGATCCTTCCGGGTGCGCGGCAGGAGGAGCGCCGCCTTTTTTTTTTTTTCCCTTCTGCAGTTCAGCCGGGAGTCGAGTGGCTTTTTTTTTTTTTTTTTTGCTTCCACAGTTCGGCCGGGAGCAGGGGGTGCGTGATCAGAAAAGTTTGGAGACCACTGACCTAGAGGATCAATCCCATATTTCTTGCACACCTAAACTTTAACCATAGTGCACAAAATGTGCAGCATTTAGGCCCAATGTTGTTGAAGTAAAAATAGTTTTAAATCTTATCATGTTGTCTAGTTTTTCGCTCTTCGTTTCAACTGTTTAACACCTGAGCCAGTATTCTTTACTCAAACAAGTAGCCCTTAGTCACATGAGCATTCCTCTTGACTTTAAATGACACTGCTAAATTGAGATCAAGGCTGTTCAGATAAAGGTTTCATGGAACAGTCTTCTTCCTTGTGTTGGTGTCAAGTTCACCTGCTCGTACTTCCTTGTGTCTTTTGGGGGGGAATATGTTTCTGATCTGAAGTTAAGTAAAAATGTATTAATATCTCAAGTCCAGTGGTTTCCCTGGCTCCTTCCACCAGGTTACCACTGAGTGATAGCTGCAGCCAGTTAGTGATTGGCAGCTTTTTCCTATGACAAACATGGATTTAGATTTGACATCTTGCCAGTGTTATCTGAGCTTCCTAAAGATAACAGAATCCAGCCACTGATTCAGCATGCTACAGTTCCACATGTATAGTTACAAGCAAATGCTGTAACCTCAGTAACCCTGAGGCTGTTCTTTGGATTGGAGAGGAGGAAACGTGGCTTTTTCCTCTATACCCCTTTCCCCCATGCCCAGTCATTCTGAGCAAACCTCAGCCACAGCTGGGGATCGAGCTCCTAATCTGCATTTGTAATCTTTGTTAAGGGCACCTAGAGCACAAAACAGATGCCCTGTTATTTTTTTGGTTTAAATAGTACAAATGAAAATACAGCAATCCATATAGAGATAGAAACTAAAGGCCCGATTTTCAACTGCTTTACATGTTGTGTGATCACTTACATCTGTGCAAAGTGTCCATAGTGCAGTGCCAAGTCATGTGCAAATGGTGACACAAGGTGCAAAGAAGTGGAATCAGGTCTAGAATCTGGGAGTGCTGTTCCCCAATCCCTTGCTCTAACCATCAAACTATATATTTTCTCTAAGGCCTTGGAAACAGTTATTGAAGCTGATGGGAGCGTCAGGATTTGTTCCTGAACATTTAGTAAAGTAATGACAGATAACATGGGATCCAAGCATGCAACATGCTAAGCACCTGCTAGGAGGTGCTTAGTACCATCAGTTCTGATTGTTACCAAAGGGATTTGTGGTTACCCATCATCTTGCTGGATCAATTCAATGGGTCCAGAGAAGGTAGAAGATGGTCCTCACATTATTATTCTGATTTCTAGAGACTGGGGACTGAATGAACACTAGGCTTCTTTTTATGGAAGGAAATTGATATTGCTTGAAGTCTTGAATGACGTGGAAGACAGTGAATGTCTCTCTCTCTCTGTCTTTCTCTTTTTCTCCCTGAGACATAGTTGCTCCGGAAAAAAGGAAGATTGCATTTCGTCGACTTCATTGTTTATAAGAAGCTGTCGGGATTAATCAGTGGTTAAGCCCAGCAGAATGAAAGCGGTTTGCACTTTCCATTTTAAATGTGAGAGAACCAAATAATCTATGCAGGGGCTCGCTCACAAACATTCCATTTGTTGCCATGCCTTCTGTCTGCAGGAGAGCATGTGACACCCTCTACCACAGTAACTCCAGCAACACAACTGTCTGTCTCTCAAAGCCAGGGCAGGTGAGAAACTCCCGTTCTATGCCTGCAATAAAGATCAAACAAGTGTGGCTTGAAAAACGAATGGTGGAAAACTGAAAGTTTTAATTTCAATGAAAAATATCGGAAACAAAAGAAACATTTTTGTTCAGTTTTCATTTTATATTGTTTTTCGAAAAGCAAAATGCAGCCAACGTGAACAGTCTAATTTCCTTTCAAATTATTTTTTGTCAAAATATTGAAAACAGTTAAAATCTAATAGTTTTTCTGAAACATTTTGTGGTTTTGATGGGAAAAATCCAGTCAAAAAAACTGTGCTTGGATGTACTCAAAACCTAGATTTCTAGGGCCTGGCTTGCAGGTCACTAGGTAGAAAGTGGACTTCTGTTGTGGTTGTCTCAAATGACCAACTCTGTCCCATCAAATAAATAAATACATAAATAATAATAAATAACAACCTAAGATCACAAATTTAGGAAGCAGGAGCTTCATTTAAACTGATGTGGCATGCATCTTCTGTAACTGCCAATAGGGTAGAATCTGCACAGCTGAATTAGATCTTCATGACATTGAGAAGTGTGGATTTCACAGAGCATTCTTCTCTTCACCTTCTCCAGTTTATTATTATTAGAGCTAATTGAAAATCAGAATGTTTGGAATGAATGACTATATTGGCGGGGGCCTTACAATTCATTTGTTGGAATGAAGTTGATGTCGAAATCAATGGATTATTGCAAGACAGACATCAACCGGGACTCAAGGGGGACACTTTGAAGAACTAGATTATATGTATAGTGTGGCTTAGATTGTATGTATCACAACCTAAAAAGAAAGCAGGAGAACCAAAAAGGAAAACTGGTTCTTGCAAACCAACTTGAAACAGCATACAGGAAATGAATAAGGGTTTCTCAGGTAGTAATAACACTAATTAACATGAAAAAAAGCTGTTCATGTGGATTTCAAGGGCTAAAATGCAACAAACAGAAAAAAGCTTGTAAGTTTTCCAGAGGCATAAAGAAAAAACACCCACATCCAAACAAAGGCATCTCTGGGAGGAAAATGAGACAGCCACGTAACTGGTACATAAAATAAATGCCAGCCAGTCAACTCCTCGCCATAAACCCAGGGGGGGAATTGGTAACACAGGGAAGAAGGATTAGCAATGCCTTCCAGGGCTTTTATGAAGCCTTCTATTGATCACAAACCTTTGTTGTCTAGGAAAATGGTAAAAGAATATCTAGATAAATTGGAATTGACAAAGCTGGGCAACTCAGACAGGGAAATCTCTTGAGTCACCTGTAACCACAGAAGAGATATTGAAAGTGATACAATCAATGCTGGCCAGGAAAGCTCTGGGGGAAGATGACTTTACTCATCAAGATTCTATAGTTGGTCCCATGTGATTGGTGTCAGTTTGTTTTGGACGATGTGCTCAGTGAGGCATCTGCTGTAGATGGTCTATCCCTGCCATATTTGATGCTGTTCTTTCATTGTTTCAAAGGGAAGGAATGTAATCATCATACAAAGTTATGTTATTACAGAGTTCTTTTTCACCCTGAGATATCCAAAAGCACGTGGCAAGCTATAGGTTGAATCCCGTCTTTTATTGTGCCGATGTAGAACAGGGTAAAGAAGGGACAGCAAGCTCCCCTATGGCTCCTGCACAGACATAGGACAGGATATCCACTTTGTGCTTGCAAAAGCCAAAGAGTCCAGATGCCCTTAGAAGCAGCTGTTAAGAAGGGAAACAAGTCTCACATGTGGGAGGTCAGCAGTATATTATACACTTGGTCTTGGTGGCATAATGAGTCTATGCCAATGTTGAGCAGAGAACCTCCTGCTCTAGAAATCTAAGCTAATGCTGAATCTCCAGTAGCTGTGATAGTATTAATATTCCTGTTCCCTATGGGTTGCAGTCCCTAGTGGGCAATGTGGTCACTTGCCATTGAACATGTCTCCATTGCAATAAAAGGAAGATATGGAGGGGTACTTCTGAGGATAGTAGGCAGAGAGGAGCCGTGGAGTGGGACAGAGAATGCTGAATGCACAGAAACTCAGGATACAGAAACTTGGGGGGGGGAGGGATAGCTCAGCGGTTTGAACATTGGCCTGCTAAACCCACGGTTGTGAGGGGGCCACAATCCTTGAGGGGGCCATTTAGGGGTCTGGGGCAAAACAAAGACACAAACAAAAAAACTGTTAAGGACAGTACTTGGTCCTGCTAGTGAAGGCAGGGGACTGAACTGAATCCCTCTTCAAGGTCCCTTCCAGCTCTATGAGATAGGTATCTCCATATATATATATACACACACACACACACTTATACAAGGATGAGCAACCTTTATTACCTGCTAGCCTAAAGATTTTATACTTCTCCCATAAGCTTCCCTCCCAGTGGTCTGTCAAAACAGTGGCTTTAAGCAGCCACCATTAACATTACAGAGAGAGTAGCAACCTGAATGGAAGTTGGAGGGAGGAGCAGAGGTTGCAGGAAATGTTTGGAGGATGCACCAGGAAGTTAGTCTTTGTGCACATGGCTAGAATGCTAGCTGCAGTTGCCTCTCTGTAAATAGTCTGCACATATCCTTCAGTAGGTGGTACACAGAATAGATATGAGAGGAGCACTCCACTAGGCAAACCGTGTCCCCTTCTACTGGCTAGATGTCACATTGAGCTTTCTACATCTGCTACTGACTTTAAGCTAATGAATAGGCATGCTTCTTTTAGCACAAGCAATATAGCCTCATGCTGTTAGATCCGCAGGTCTCAGGTTCCATTTGATTTCATTAATAATCATGATATGTGCACAAATTCACCCAGTAGGATGCCTCTCAGTACCACATTAATACTGTGGGGATACAAATAGGATTGTAGCTTGTAGGGTAGACAACCTCAAACTTAAGAAATGCCCCATGTTATCAACCTTTGGGAACCTCTGGTCCATCTGAAATGGTTTGGTGTTCACAGTCCAGTTCCTATTGGCTGGGCATCAATATAATAAAAAAACTACAATTGTAACTGCCCCCCTTGTAGGCAATCACAACAGAGAGAAGCCAAAGTTTGACTGGGCTGTCTGGACAGAGTTACCCTCTCTCCTACTAAAGAATCTCCCTCTAGACAAGATTTATGCTATGGAATATTGGACTACCACTTTCCATTCCATTCTGTAGATAAATGTCCCCACGGCACCTTTTGTCAGCTCTAATTCCATTATAAATTAAAGAAGGGAAGGGAGGATCCCCAAATTGTTCATGTCATTTCTACAGCCTGAAGTCCAAGAGAGTAGGGAGCTCACTATTGAAATCTGTTGGTGATAATGAGAAGGGCAGCCCAGAGCTGATTGAGAACTCCAGATGGACAGAAGCTCAAGAGGGAAAGGAACTCTCTGCTGTCACCTATTGGTGAGCAATAGACATGACTGAATGTGCCAGGCCTCATTTGCATTTCAGGTATGTGACAGTTTGGGGAATTCTGGTCAAAATGCAGTTAAGTTTTCCATTTGGGAGGCAAGAAATACTCTTTTCTCTGTTAGGAAACAACAGGACAAGAGAACTGCACCAAATTTTCCGGGGGTCAGAGGTCACCCTGACCAAAGCCTTCGTCTTTGATCACTCGGTTCTGGAGCTGCAAATATGGTGGAGAAAGAGAGAGGGAAGGAAAAGGAAAAAAGAGCAGGGTAGGAGGAAGAGTTGGGCTCCCGTTTCCTCATGGCAGCACATCCTAGGTGGCAAAGATTTGCTCATGATGCCTTATGCCAGTGATTCCTCTGTAGGTGGGGGAGCCAAACTAGTTTTGTGACCCAAAGTCGGGCTGAAGCAGCTTTTGCTGATGTCAGAGAGGACAGCAGCATAGGTGAAGAACTCTGGCGAGGGCCCCTCTATGCAGCAATCAATAAAGCTGAAATCACTACGGCTGGGATATATGCTAAAGCTCCCAGGGCAGACCACAGGCAGACTTCCCTTAGGGACTGGAGGGAAACCTACCTGAACTCTGGACTCCACTAACTCAGGACAACAAACAGTGGGTGGGGATGCAGAGGAGCAGGAGGATAAGGGAAGTGGCTATTGCAGGAGCACATCACCTTCCTGGCTGCCCACACCAGGTCTGAGTTCAAGACTATTGTCAAGAGTCTTCCATTCTATACAGTTATTGGTGATTTATTATTTCTGGACTTCCCCCCAATAACACTTCCTTTGTTTCATACCTGGGCTCAGGTTCAGATACTCAGAGGCTCAAGCAAGTGTTATTGCTTACGTTTTCAGAAGGAACCCCTATATATTTCATCCTGCATGGTTCTCAGCCCCTATCCAGCAGTCTGATCCCCGTCTGCACAAGAATTCAAATGCAGGATCAGGGCTCTGGACTTGCATTATTCCAGCAAAACATCCAGATCTTCATATATCTTTATCCAGGAATGTATAAAATTATAGCTTTATTGAAAGAACTGCAAAGCCTGGAGTGGACCCCAGAGAATAAAAACCTGCTGTATCAAATGATACAGACTCAGCATGTGGATACATGGTCCATAATATTTAAGGTTTTACATATTTAATTTCCTGGCAAACCTCCGCACACCACACTGCAATGATTTAAGCACTTGTTTGCCTTATCCGGGGCCATTTGCCTACTCTGCTTTTAGCACCAATGATGATATACTAAAACCCTTTGTTAGTGGGGGTACAAAACAAGAACTTATCTCCTTATAGCAGCAGTTTTGCTATGTTTGTGTCAGCACCACAGTACACAAGGACTGGTGTGTCTTTGCTGATTTAAATTCTCCTGAATACAAGCCTTCCAGAGCTGTAAATAGAGAAAGGTTAAGGCCACATCTTCTAGCTCAGATGAAGTTGCTTCATCGTTTATTATTGTTCGGGTACAATCAAATTATTGATGTTCTCAGCATCGCAGGGCCTACTGTGCTGTGCAAGCCACACGAGTGAGTTAGTGAGAGACAAGGAGAAGAAAAAATAATAAGGTAGTGAAGAAATGGACTCTTAACACTTGCATGCAAAATCAAATAGGAACTAAATCCCAGAACGGTGCTGCAAGACTATTATATTTTTTATTTTTTTTCCCCTTCATGCCTGATTTGAAAAATCCTTTGCATGGGGAGTTAAAAAAAATAAAGTTAAACATCCTCAGGAATGCCAAGATGTCAAAGTGCAGCTTTTTCCCTTAAGCATATAAAATATTAAGAAGGCTCAGCGAAAGCCAATAGGGAAGCTGCTTAGATGAGGAGATGAAAAATTAATTTTAATGCATGGAGGACTAAGTAATTCACTTATTTCACAACCTCAATCAATTTTAATATTTTAGTATTTAATGTGAAAGTAGCGTGTCTCCAATAATATCTTAAAAGTTGCTCATATCTCTTTTTACTAATGTACTAAGTTGTTCTCTCCCTCTCTGTCTCCTTTTCTCTCTCTCTCTCTCTCTCTCCACCTCCTCCCTGCTAATTAAGCATTATGGGGGAATTCATGGATTCTTCCTATTTTCTAATGTCTTGGTATTCCCTCTCCACCCCTCACATGTTTGAATCTAAGAGGCTTTCTAAATAAGGGTGGGATTCAAATCTTTGGAAACACACATGTAAATGGAGAAGAACGTCACAGATGTTGATGGACTAACTCCCAATTTACATGTATGCAATAGAGATCAGAATCTTGGAGAGGGGAAGAAGGAGTAGCTTTGAAACCAATATACAAACAACATATTCTCTGCTGATTTCCAGGGGGATACCTAAAGGTCAGAGAATCTTTCTTTATTTCCTCTATTAGATGCCTGGAGAAAATATCCTTATTTTAGCCATTAGATGCTCAGCTATGAATGTAAGAGGTTAAGCTGTCTGCCTTGCACCTCCATTTACGCATTTATCTACAAAATCATGAACCTGACTCATTTTATAACCATGCCAATGACTAGTGAGCCATTTCCGCTGCATTTTCCCCCATAATTTGATTTGAAAGCAGCTGAGGTTTAAGTCGATCGGGTGAGAACTGTCAAACCGGGGTATCTCACAGGCAAAGCAATGCTCTCCCTATTTATAACTCATCTTTCAGCCAGAATTGTGCAATATACGACCAGGACATGCCACATGTCTGAGTGTTTAGAAAATTGGCCCTGTGTTTTTTATGGAGAAGTATACAAACTGTATTGTGCATGCCTGCCTCTTCATTATATCCCATACCCCATCTTATTGGGTATTGATTTCCTAATTATCATAGCAGCATAGCAGTCAAAGAGAGAAAAGATTGATTAAGTCCCTTCTGTAATGTTTTGGCACTGTGTAATTTTTTTCCCTCCTCGTGTGAGTTTATTCCATACACAACGGCTCTGCAATTAAGAATGATTTTCAGTCAGAGACATTTAGAAAGGGTTCAGATTTCTCTGGTAATATGTACTTCTTTAGAAAGAACAGCAGCGTGGCTGACTGAGCATATCTCGCAGGTCAACCTCCTACACATGCAGGTGACTAGAATGTGCCGGACCATCTGCGATTGTGCCATCTGGTGACTCTTAGTAAAATTACACTCCTTAGTCCGCCATCCTTCCTCCCCGCTTCAAACACACACACACACACACCAGGAATGTTCCCTACAGTATATTTACCAGTGTTTTGTAGGGGCCAGTTTTCAAAGCAGTGGGGCTCCTATAAATTGGAGAGGGAACTCCCTAGAGGACTGAGGGGCACAAGGAATGCCAAGAGGAAAACTACTCCAGAAAAGAGCAGGAGTAGGGGCAATCTTGCGGGGAGAAGGGGAAAGGTGCTGAATCTGGAGAGAGTTGAGTGCCAATTGGTGTCTGCTTGCATATGAAATGGTGGACTTGCCTGAGAGATGCCAGCCTGTATTTCCCCAAAGAAGGGGCTTGGTTTTCAAAAGTTTGTGAAATGCTGTGCTCCCTGGACTCTGCCCAGGAGTGAACTCCATGTTTATGGATGCAGGTTTGGGCCCTATGCTGAAAAGCCAAATACTTCCAATATAAAAGCCTCATTTAGACTCCTAAGTCCACATTTAGGTGCCCAAAGTTGGGATTTCAAAGGACCTATGTAATTTAGGAGCTCAAGTCCCATTGACTTCACTGGGACAGGTAGGTGACATTTTCAAAACTCAACAGGACTGAGCCTCCTAAGTGAGAAAATGTTACCTTGTTCTCCCATGTTACTTTGGCACATTTGAAAATTCCACCCTTAGACATCTAAATGAGGACTTAGGAGTTTAAAGATAGGGTCCTCATTTTTAACCATTGTGGCCCAAGCTCCTTAAGGCAGGGACAATGCTCTCCTTTGCACGCTGTCAGGGTTCAGCAATAACACCTATCGTTAAGAGTGTTGGTTGTCTATTGCTTTCATTGGCAGCTAGTGTTTTCTGTGCCACAAGTATAAGGGCTTCCTGAGTGTGTATTTAAACTATTTCAAATATTTCATTTGTTCATCATGTACATATTTCCTGTCAGCCATGGAATAGTTGCTTGGGTTTACTCTTCCCATCTCTTGATAGGTCATGGACACTATTTGACCCAGTGGGTAGTGCACTGGACTGGAACTCAGGCAATGTGGTTTTATTCCCAGCTTCACTGCTGAATGACCTTGCACAAGTCATTTCCCCTCTCTGTGCCTCAGTTTCACTATCTATAAAACAGGGTAATGATCTTTCCTTTAAAAAAGCAACAGAGGTTCCTGCGGCACCTTTAAGACTAACAGAAGTATTGGGAGCATAAGCTTTCATAGGTAAGAACCTCACTTCTTCAGATGCAAGTAATGGAAATCTCCAGAGGCAGGTATAAATCAATATGGAGATAACAAGGTTAATTCAAGTTTCAGAGTAACAGCCGTGTTAGTCTGTATCCACAAAAAGAAGAACAGGAGTACTTGTGGCACCTTAGAGACTAACAAATTTATTAGAGCATAAGCTTTCTTAAGTGGGCTGTAGTCCACGAAAGCTTATGCTCTAATAAATTTGTTAGTCTCTAAGGTGCCACAAGTACTCCTGTTCTTCTTTTTGAGGTTAATTCAATCAGGGAGGGTGAGGTGCTCTGCTAGCAGTTGAGGTGTGAACACCAAGGGAGGAGAAACTGCTTCTGTAGTTGGACAGCCATTCACAGTCTTTGTTTAATCCTGATCTGATGGTGTCAAATTTGCAAATGAACTGGAGCTCAGCAGTTTCTCTTTGGAGTCTGGTCCTGAAGTTTTTTTGCTGTAAGATGGCTACCTTTACATCTGCTATTGTGTGGCCAGGGAGGTTGAAGTGTTCTCCTACAGGTTTTTGTATATTGCCATTCCTGATATCTGACCTGTGTCCATTTATCCTCTTGCGTAGTGACTGTCCAGTTTGGCCAATGTACATAGCAGAGGGGCATTGCTGGCATATGATGGCATATATAACATTGGTGGATGTGCAGGTGAATGAGCCGGTGATGTTGTAGCTGATCTGGTTAGGTCCTGTGATGGTGTTGCTGGTGTAGATATGTGGGCAGAGTTGGCATTGAGGTTTGTTGCATGGGTTGGTTCCTGAGTTAGAGTTGTTATGGTGCGGTGCGTGGTTGCTGGTGAGAATATGCTTAAGGTTGGCAGGTTGTCTGTGGGCGAGGACTGGCCTGCCTCCCAAGGTCTGTGAAAGTGAGGGATCATTGTCCAGGATGGGTTGTAGATCACTGATGATGCGTTGGAGAGGTTTAAGCTGAGGACTGTAGGTGATGGCCAGTGGAGTTCTGTTGGTTTCTCTTTTGGGCCTGTCTTGTAGCAGGAGGCTTCTGGGTACACATCTGGCTCTGTTGATTTGTTTCTTAATTTCCTTGTGTGGGTATCATAGTTTTGAGAATGCTTGGTGAAGATCTTGTAGGTGTTGGTCTCTGTCTGAGGGGTTGGAGCAGATGCGATTGTACCTCAGTGCTTGGCTGTAGATGATGGATCGTGTGGTGTGACTGGGGTGGAAGCTGGAGGCATGAAAGTAGGCGTAGCAGTCGGTGGGTTCTCAGTATAGGGTGGTGTTAATGTGGCCATCGCTTATTTGTACGGTGGTGTCTAGTCATGCTGGATTACTACAAAATATCTCCATGGATGCATTTAATAGGGATTTCCTCTTTCATAAGCTTCCTTGCCGTTCCCAGTATCCACTCCCAGAAAAATGTCTGGTCTCAGCCCAAGTCTATGAGGTCCTCATCTTTTGACCATTCACCTCTCCTCACCATCATGAGTTTCCCCTGGCCTCTTTTCAAGCCCTTTTCTCTCTGTCCAGACCTGACCAAAGTTTCACTCATGTGGGAGCTGTCATGAAACCTATGTCCCTGTTGTTGATGGCAGTAACAGGCTATCAAGTCTTTCCCTTGTCTTCTAGTTGCTGGGTCAACCTATTTCCAAGCTTCACTGGGCCCTTGTTCCTGTGGAGGTGTGAGGCGAGGGGCTGGTGGGACACAAAGTTGTGGGCCTGCTGTCTCAGGGAAATCTTGCCCATGGACCCTAAGAAGGTTGCCAGTCATCTATCCTGCCTGCTTACCAATCAGCTGCCTGCATTCTCTTAGGGTTTATCCAATATGTACCACCACCACCCTTGTATATTTGGTCCATTTCCTTCACCAGTGTATATTGAGCAATTATTTTGCACAGAGGGCCCTGGATGTTTTGAGAGGCCTCCATGAGGCGGGTGGCATCAGGTAGAGTTATCAGAGTCTGCAAACCCAGTCCTGGCCTGAGGATGGAAGAATCTGCACGAACTTCTCCATAACTGTATTCTGCTATCTGGAATCCCATTTGAAACTCTGGCTTTAACCAACACCAGCAGAAGTCCATAAACCTTTTGGCGATCACCCAAGGGTATGCTTTGGGGGCGGGGAGGTAAGCTCTTGTGACGAATGAACTGACAGTAAATTTCTTCATCCAGATCTAGCTGGTCCAATACGACTACGTTCACTTGCTTATAGTCCTGGGCCACTGTGTCGTCAAGTCCCTGGTGTGCTGCCTGGGCTTCCTCAGTGAGGAGTGGAGAAAGCTGGATTGCCCACTGGGGTGGGAGCCATTGAGAGACCATGGCCACTCTTTCAAAAGTTACCAAAAATGACTCTGGGTCATCATCTGTTATTGCCCATTGGGGCAGAAACCTGAGGAGTTGCAGCCATTACCAGTTCTGCCATCCATTGGAATAAGCATTGCTGGTGTGATGCCATCTATTTGAACAGTTGTTGCTGCCTCTTGCTGTTGTGCTTGTGAACCAGCCAGCCATTTTGAAGGTGCTGATTCACCTCCATAGCTCCCTTCTTTTTTTAAAGCCTCCCTTTTCTTCAGGGACAGTAAAAGTCAACCCTACTTCTGGTGCTACATTGTTGGCTACAGTCTCTTGGTGTAGCCACTCTAGGGGTCCCAGCTTTCTTCTAACTGGTCCCTTTTAATTCACCTACAATTAGACTATTCCATAAACTCTCAACCTAAATCAAATCAATCTCTAGGGCTTCTGCCTTCTTTTGTCTCCTTGACAGTTTCTTAAAGGCAGTCTGGCATAGGACTGTTGCCTAAAATCCCAGGGCTTTCTGCCTCCCATTCCCTTTCTATTCTCCTTCCTTTATAGCTGGGTTTTCATGATTGGTCAGAGCGGTGGGTGAATGTCTCCATGAATGGCACTTTTGGCAGGGAAGACACGTCTCTCCCTTCTGCCTATGATCAATACAGTGTCTGTAAACCCCATTACAGTCTCATTGACTTCAGTGGGATTTAGGCATGAGGTTAAAATTAAACACATCCTGAGATTCTTTCCTGAATCAGAATAGATTTGTGCATGTGTTTAAATACTGTTGCCCCTTTTGACCCAAATGGCTAGTGAAATTTCAGGGCCCTGTGCATGTTTCAGTTGGAAATAGAAATTGATGAAGTCTGATATTTTCTTTGGTGCAGTTTTGTTTATTTATAAAGAATATATAAAGTCCTCTGTCTCTGAATATAGAAGGGACCCAGAACAAAAGAAATAAGCTATTCTTAGATTACAGCCCCAAACTTCTTTTATTAACAGACCCAAAACCTCTCTCTCTGCTTTTATCCAGGGTCAAACTGTGCTCATAGGAGAACATTATAGTGCACATCAGAATACATAATCCCAACTATACATACAAAATTATGGGGTCTAAATTAGCTATTACTACTCAAGAAAGAGATCTTGGAATTATTATGGATAGTTCTCTGAAAACATCCGCTCAATGAACAGCAGTAGTGAAAAAAGCTCACAATGTTAGGGCCCATTAGGAAAGGGACAAGAAATAAGACAGGATATACCATAACGTCACTATATAAATCCATGGTTTGTCCACACCTTGAATACTGTGTGCTCATAGGCTACGCGTAGACTTTCTTTTTTTCCTCCTGTCCTTCTCTCTTTGTTCTTGTCAGTGTCCTCAGTTACTGTGACCTTGTCTACACTAGAACTTACTTCGGTATAACTTATGTCTCTCAGGGGTGTTAATAATCCACACCCCTGATGATGTACGTTCTCCTGACCTAAGAGCCGGTGTAGACAGCGCTAGTAGACAGCGCTGTGTCAGGGAGAGAGCTTCTCCTCTGACCACCTCTTGTCAGGGCCGCCCAGAGGGGGGGCAAATTTGCCTCAGGCCCTGGCCCCTGCAGGGGACCCCACGAGAGTTTTCAGGGGCCCCCATGAGGGTCTTCGGCGGCAGGTCCTTCAGTGCCGCCGAACACACCCCGAGCGAGTGAAGGACCCGGTGCCGAAGACCCGGTGTTTCTTCTGCTCCGGGGTTTCTGCAGCAATGGCTCCTTCCGCTCTGAGTCTTCGGCGGCAATTCGGCAGCGAGGGTTCCTTCCGCTCCGGGTCTTCGGTGGCAATTTGGCAGCGGGTCCTTCACTCACTCCAGGACCCGTCGCCGAAGGGCCCCGAAGACCCGGAGTGGAAGGACTCCTGCCGCCGAAGACCCCAGGCCCTCTGAATCCTCTGGGTGGCCCTGCCTCTTCGTGGGAGAAGGAGTAATTAACCCAACAGGACAGCTCTCTCTCATTGGCTTACAGCGTCTTCACCAAAAGTGCTACAACGTGCGTGTTCTCTCACACGCTTCTACTCCAAATAATACTCAGCCCAAACGCTCTTGAGTGGGTTCACACACACCTTTGGTCTGAGGTGAAGCTCATGCTTACAGGTATGTTATTTGAAGGGTGAGGTCACACTTGCCAATTTGAGGGGGATTTAACCCAACCCATAACCAGCTCATGACAATGTTTTGCTTAAGTGGGGCCTAAATCAGTAAAATAATAAGCAAAACGTGATCGATTTCTTTTCTCAGTAGCCTTCGTAGCAGATATCTTGCATATAAACTATTGTAACTAATAAAAAAATGTTGCCCAATCATAACTCACAACACGTATTAAATTATTGAAGAATACTAGTTGGAATATATATTCATGAGAATATGAATGCTAGAAGTGTTCTGACAGCCGTTTTGAAAAGCTCTTTTTCTATTTGTGCAATGAATTAAAACAATTAGTATTTATATTACAACAGTGCCTAGATGACCCGTTGTGCTAGGCACTCTACAAATACATATTAAAGTACAGTCCCTTCCAGAAACAGCTTACAATCTAAATAGACAATGGAGGGAAGGGAAACACAGGCATTGAAAGGTGAAATAATTTTCCCAAGGTTGCATAGCAGGTTAGCGGTAGATGCAAGAATAAAATCTACATCTCTGACTCTCCTGCCATGGCCCTGTCTTTAAGCCCACACTGTCTCTGATATTTGCGCACAAACTTTGACAAGAAACAAGGATCAAAACACATAGGGTGAACGCCTGGCTTCATTGGATCCAATGGCAAAACTTCCTTTGACTACAGTGAGGTCAGGAATTGGCCCTTTGGCACAGCTGGTCAAAAATTTTCCAAGGGAAAGTTTTTCTTTACCCATCAGAAATGGCCGAGTCATTGAAATCTCAACCTTTGGCGCAAATGTCTTGATTTTGAAAAAAAAAATTGTTGTGAGGAGAAAATTGAAACCAAGCATCTCAGTAAGTTTCAAATGATTTTTTTTGTTTCAAAATAACATTTTATTTTGCAATTTATTTTGTATTATAAATTCTTCTTCTTTCGTATGGCTTGGGTAGATAGCAATGACCACAAATGTATATCTAGCTTTGACAGCCAGAGCATTACCAGAGCATCAAGCTGGTGAATATTCTTCAGGCCCCTGGCGAAAGAACGAAGGGGACACTCAGATATGATGTTTGTGCCTGGTGACCACAGCAGCCTACAGGTGTTTGCCTCATTTTCTATTTAATGAGGGGTTGTCCACTTCTCCCATGAGATATCTTGATACAATTTAATCTGCACCATTCTTTCCAACACAAATCAAAACCCGGTGGTTCCTCAGCAGGGTCAACGACGAGCTGTTTGTTTTGATCAGTCAAAATGTTCCATATGGCTCATATTATAAATTAATATGTTATGTGTTATAATAAGTTTTTAAAAAAAACTGGAATTGCTCATGAAACAGCTGTACCAGCTTTTCACAGATTCCAAGGCCAGAAGAGATCACTGTGATCATCTAGTCTGACCTCCTGTAGAACACAGGCCATAGAACTTCCCCAAGATAAGTCCTAGAGCAGATCCCACCTAACTGTACCCTACAGGTCTAATAAGCTTCTTGGCGTTATTTTGGGGCAGCACTGTCAAGTCGTAAATTTACAGATCATTAAGATAGAGGGACCATTCCCATCATCTAACCTGATCGCTTGTCTCACACAGGCCACAGGTCTTCTTGTAATTAATTCCTGTTTGAACTTGAAAGTCGTATTGTTTCATTGTTTGATGCAATTATTGTAGTAAGCCACAGCAATTTTTATACAGGGCACGGGTGCAGGTTCCTGCAATATTCTGTCTACATTTCTCTCTTTCTGTCTCCCTGGTCCTTTGTTACTGCTGTGGCAGTTTGCAAAACTACTAAACCCTAATTTTTCACTATGTACTAATCTAACCACACCACTTGTGAGAATTGATGGGACTTGACCATGGGTCTGTAAGAAGGGAGCACTTCCACACCACCAGCAGGCAGGGTTGGCAGTGCTATGGTCAATGCACCATACATCCTTGGAAACCAGTCACTGCAGGAAGTGCCACCCATGGTAGAGATGATAAACAGATCTTCCTCTGACCTCTGATTGGCTCAGACCTACTATTTAAACAGGGAAAGAATACTAGGAAGTTGTTTGTGCAACAAGGCTGATCCCTGACCTGCTGTTAAAAGGGATCCTGCCTTCTTCCTGCTTCCTGTCTCCTCACCCAGACCTCCGGGTCCTGGCTACTGACTCTGGCTTGACCCCTTAGACCTGATTACCCATGGTTCTAACCACTGCACATGATTGTCCAAGCCCTGGTTCCTGACACCAGTGGAGATTAGCTCCCTTTTCCTTACAATTTCATTAAGACAGAAAAAAAAAATTCTATTGCAATTTTTCTTCCCCACCTCCCTTATTTTCACATAACCTGTTTCAATTGATAAGAAATGAACCTGGCCCCAATTACTCAAGTCTTTAGACCACCAAAGGGCACTGTTTTTAGTTTAACTGTTATAGTTTTCAGGATATTCTACAGTCCAAAGGGAAGGCATATTTATTTATTTCATTATGTATTTATTTTGTATAATGGGGCTGGAGAAGGTCAGAACATTCAATTACAGTGAAGACTGGGAAAGCCTCTATAGACAGGGCATCATTACCAGAATTTTTACTGCAATACAACTGTCAGTCCTCTAAGCGTAATTTCCTCCTTCCGATGCATGCTGAGAATGCTTAGATTTGGGAGGTTTAAAAAAACACATTTCTTTTATCATATATCGAAGGGAAAGAATAGAAGTGAGTAACATGTAACACCCAGCAGGAGGATAAAGGGCCAGTTTTCAACACAGTGATGTACAGAAAAATAATCTCCCATTACTGTAAGGAGCCTTTTACTTAAATTTGACCCTCAATAGTTAACTGAGCACAATTTATAGCTTGATCCTGAAAAGCATACCTCAACTAAGCACGTTAAAATCTACATGAGTGATAGAAACAGTGTGTCTGGAAAAGACGCAGTTGGTAGAACAACGGCCATCAAGCATCATAAGCCATCAAGCAGGTGCTGGCTGCCGGAGATGGATGCAATGGCCAATGAGTGCAGGAGTTCAAAGTTCCAAATGAGTCTCTGGTCTTAGGCCATTTTCTAAAATTAAGTCAACTGCCTCTTCTAATCTAGGTCAACAGCAGCTGAAAGTTGGTGGCTCTTTGAGGGGGGTCTCTGGAGCATGTTGATAGGTCTCGGCCCAGCTACTGGTCACGGCAACAAAAATCCACCATGTACTCTGCTGAAGGGATTCAGTATGAAAACACAGGCCTCAGCCAGCTAAATGCCCTTTGCCTAGGGAGAATGTTATGGACAGATTTTCAAAAGAGCTCAGCCGTCATGTTCTCCTTGGCAGATGCTGGGTTCTGAACTCCTTTGAAAATCTGTCCCTTAGTAACTTGTGCACAGAAAAGATAACCAAGCATCAAAACATCACCAAGGACATTCCACTGCTCAGGGTTTCTTAACCCAGACCCACAGCCTTGGATTCAGATCAGCCTTCTTCTAAGCAGTCCCTAACCAGCTGCCTCTGGTGCCGCTACCTCTAGGGTCCCTATCTGAAACAAGGGCAAGAGACTGGTATTAGTGCTTCTATTTTTCCCACTGGGCATTGCACTTAGGGGAATAGTGATCTACAAAAGAGGCATGGTAAATCCATGCAGAGATATTTTTACATCAAGCTCCCAACATGTACATGTCCTTATCTTAACATCACTACTGGCCTCTAGCTCCTATGTTCTTGTACTTCAGTAGGGCCTAAGATTGAGAATTCAGTCTTCACTGTGCTAGGCGCTGCACAGAGACAGAGCAAAAACATGCAGGCACTGCCCCAAAGAGCTCACCATCTGGTTTAGGACAAGACACAACAGTAAAGAAAGAGAGTATAATTGGACAAACCAATACCCCCAAATTAACCACACACTAGGGTGACCAGATAGCAAGTGTGAAAAATCAGGACACTTGTGTGTGTGTGTGTGTGTGTGTGAGGGGGGAGGATAGTTATATATATAAAATAAAGCCCCTAATTCAGGGATTATCCCAATAATATCAGGACATCTGGTCACCCTACGCGCACCCCCCGCCCACACACACACACACACACACACACACACACACCAGATTCAAGTCTAGAAATGAGCAAAGATTATATGTGGTGGCAATCAAGTCATGTAGGGTTTCTTACCAGTGTAGACCAGTAGCATACCACATCCTACCTCTAGTTTATTAAAAATGTGATTGGATCACAGTAATTAGTAAATTAGTAAAATTTAGATCCAAGGGGGTTGGATCTGTATTCACCAGGAGTTGGTGGGAGGAAGGAGGGGGGATGGTTAATTTCTCCTTGTTTTAAGATCCAAGGGGTTTGGATCTGTATTCACCAGGGAATTGGTGAAGGGTTTTCAAGGCTTCCCAGGGAGGGAATCCATTGGAAATGGTGGCAGCGGGACCAGAGCTAAGCTGGTAGTTAAGCTTAGACGTTTTCATGCAGGACCCTACATTTGTACCCTGAAGTTCAAAGTGGGGATACAGCCTTGACATCACAGTAATTACAGAGGTGAGAAAACTATTACATCATTGAATTTCCATCCTTTTCTGTCTGGGCCTGTTGAGGTATTTGTTATCTCTTACTCTGTGTATGTCCACTGGCTAGTGTAATCCACACACCTCCTGGGTGTGGTGCTTTGTCCCATCGAGTGGCACCAAGACCCCTTAGAGATTTATGAGTCTGCTAGAGCTTTAGCTAAAGGCAACGTAGCTTTTAGCTCATGCAGTAGAGGTTCATGCATTTAGCTCCAGAGGTCCCAGGTTCAATCCCGCCTGATGATGACCAGGGTCTGCCAGTGTTACACTAGCACAAGGGCTTTTTTCTCAGTTGGAACCTCTAGGGACAACTCTAATACAAACTATCTAACCCAATAGGCATTGGGCCAAATTCTCAGATGCTCTAACTCTATTGACTTCAATGAGCAGAGAATTTGGGTGCAGTCTTCCAAGAGAAGACATCATCTCTTACATTGTTTCTATATCTCATCTTAGCCAAGAAGTCACCATGAAGTGATGCTGCATTCAAATGAGGCTCATCCAAATGTTGCAGTGGTGTGTTAATCCGAGAGCCGCCTTACAGGCTCAGAGGTTCTTGCACAGCACTTTCCCCTTCCCAATTTCACACTTTGGATGCCTGGAATTGCCCATTTCCTAATGCTGCTGCCCAATAATGTTGGACTTAATTTAACCCCCAAACTGCCCAATATTTTGTTGGGAGGAGGTTAGAAAATGATGTAAGAGAAAGAACCCGTAGGAATTCCACTGCCAGACACACACAAATGAACAAAAAAAGTTAATTTAGCCCTTAAAAAAAATAGGAAGAATTTTCCTCTACTAATGATATTCAATTGTTCTAAGAAGAAGAAAAAAATGGTATGAAGTATAATGAGATGCCAAATACAAAAAAACCCATGCTGCTCATCTCTAAGCCCTTCTGTTCCTTGAAGTGAAAACTCATTTTAAGAAGATTATGCGGTATATATTAGAAGATGGGCTGATATTCTGCATTCATCCTCCACTGGGGCTTCGGCAGTTAAAAAAAGAGAAAACAACCAAGCCAAACAACAACATTTGTTCCTATTCACCTGTTACACTAATAGGAAGCATAGCTTTATATTCCTTCATTTAGACTTGAAAAAAAAAAATCTGGGGGATTCATCAGTTGTGCAAAGGTCTCAGACTGTAACGCTGATGAGCAAGAAGGTTACAGAAAGGGAATAAGGTAGGCTTTAAATGAATCCCAAACTCAACATACACTGCAACGTTATCCTGGTTTTAGGTAACAGAAATGCTGCCGAAAACTGCTCCCATTGCAAGCGAAGGGACTCTGTTTCCAGTAGTACAGTAGAGGGTAAACAGTGTTTATCCACTTCTCATTTGGGAAATATAAAGTTTCGTTTAGGTTAGTTTACCCACTTCTTCATCCGATTCCTCACAAAATAATCCTGCAGTTGTAACAAGCAACAAAGACTTAAAGTTGCTAGGAAGAGTGCTACTGCAGGAGGGGAAGGGAACACCTCCCCCACAGAACACAAATCATTGCGTATGAGTTCTTTAATTATTGTGTAATGAACAAACCTCATTCCACTTATACCTGCAGAGGGAGAATTTAGGTTTGTGTGAGATTCTGAGGTGAGAATTTGAATTCTCTGTCTTTGTTGTGCATGAACATTTATTTTAATTTTATTTTATTGACTCTGGGAATTCCCTTTAACTAATGTTTTGTTTTATACTTTTAAAAGGTTTGACACATAGAGATGTGTACAAAAAGCACGTCAATTTGCAACATGATAACCGGCTAGGACTGTGATTCATCAGTTGAGGTTATAAGTTCAAGTTCTCCTCTGTAGTCTTGTATGCCATGGTCCACTTCTCCTCCTTAGACTCATCTCTTTTTTGCACAGTCATTGATCTGAACTCCTGTTATTGACAGTCATTTCAGGTAGCAAGCTGTCATTTCCTTTTTGTTTTATTTTATTTTGCATTTGGACAGTAGTTTCAATTAAAAGAAAGTTATGCACTGGTTTTCAGGATGAACTACAGGCTGATCCTGACTCATTAAATTGAATGGGAGTTTTGCAACTTCCATTAAAGGGAGGAGCATCAGTGCATGAGAGGACTAAATCTATCAAACCGAGCTGCTAATTTCTGAGTTGTAATTGAACAAAACCAAATAAGACTTTTGCTATGTTACATTTTTACTTCCCTTGTGAATCAGAAATGACCTGGCCCATTCATTTTAGGTTTTCCAGCAAAAATAAATAAATAAACCCGCAAAATTAAACTACAAAATGTAGTGGGTTTTTAGGTCAAAGCTTTTCAAAATGTTTTCCTTTATTAAAAACATTTTGATTTTTATTAAATCATCGGCTCTATAATTGGTTGAAAAAAACAGGAACATTTCACAAAGAAGTCATAATTTCCCCCATTTTTTCAAATTTCAGAATTGTAATAACATTTCAAAATCTAAAAAAAAAAAATAGGATCAATTCTACCTATAAATATGATGTGTAAGCACGGTCAAAGCAAATCCGAAAGCATCCAAGCTACTCCTGAAACTTCACTTCTACCAAAAATCAAAATTCAAAGTGAACCATTTTTTTTTTTTTTTTAAGTTCTGACTGTCTGGGGTAAAATTTGCTTGTTTCTATTGTGATATATCCATGATTGCACTTATCTGGCCCCTATTATTGTCTATCTGAGCACCTTACATACTTGTCCTCACAAATATAGGGAAGTGCTATTAATTGCTATGTCACACGGAGACTAAAGAACTTGCATAAGTTCACACAGGACATCAGCAGTGGAGCTAGATTTGAGTGCAAGTGTTCCAGGTAGAGATGGTCAATAAACCCTTGACAAAAATCATTTGCATCAAAAAACACCATTTTGTGAAAACAAAATATTGTATGGAAATATATCAATTTTGAATAAAATAGTTTCCAGGCTTGGGATGCTATTTCTGGTCAGAGGGCATGAGTGCCCAGAATAAGCAGAAGCCTCATATTTAGGATACTTCTCTGTAGTATGGGAGAGCCAGGTTCAAGTCCCTTCTTGACTGATTCAAATCAGGGGGTTGAACTTGGGTCTTTCATACCCAGAGAAGTGTGGTAATCCCTATAAGACCAGTCTGTCTCTTTCTGGCCCAGTTGCAGAACTACTAAATGTGCTATGTAACCTGTCACTTAATCAGCTTCTGTCCCAGATGACTGGAGTATAACTAAGGTGACACCGATTTTTTTAAAAAGGGCTCCAGAGGCAATTCTGGCAACGTCAGGCCAGTAAACCTAACTTCAGTACCAGGGAAATTGGCTGAAACTATAGCAAAGAACAGAATGATCAGACACATAGATTAACTTAATTTATTGGGAAAGAGTCAACATGGCTTTTGTAATAGGAAAGCATGCCTTAGAATTCTTTGAGAGGGTCAACAAACATGTGGACAAGGGTGATCCAGGGGATACTTGAACTTAAAAAAAGTGTTGGACAAGGTCCCTCACCAAAGGCTCATGAGCAAAATAAGCAGTGATGGGATAAGAGGGAAGGTCCTCTCATGGTCCAGTAACTGTTAACAATTAGAAAACAAAGGGCGGGAATAAATGGTCAGTTTTTATAATATAGAGAGGTAAATAGTGGTGTCCCCCAGGGGTCTGTCCTGGACCAGTGCTATTCAACATATTCATAAATAATCTGGGAAAAGGGGTAAACAGTTGGCAAAATTTGCAGATGATACAAAATTACTCAAGATACTTAAGTCCAAAGCAGACTGTGAAGAGATATAAAGGGACCTCCCAATGAGTGGTTCAAGGTCACCCCATGAGTCAGTAGCAGAGACGGAATTTGAGTTCAGGAGTTCCATAATTGCTGCCCCTTGATCTTTGCCCCTAGACCAATGTTTTTCAAATCTTGGTTCTTGGAGCACTCAGAGGTGTTCCTCAGAGCTGCTCAAAAAGGGACATCTCCTGTTAGTCATATCCCAGCCTGTGACTACTTACATTTTCTGGAGCCTTTAGTTTTTGGGCCTTTGTTGATTGGGTTTGTTCTTTGACCATTATTTCATTTGCAAAAGACGCCTCAACTGGAGGGAGTAGCAACTACACAATCAGGAGGACAGAACCTTGGGAAGATCAGAGCAGTGAGAAGTTCAAGCAACAATGAAATGTTCAGTATTGATACCTGTGAAGCTCTACCCCCAGGGAGTAGGATATACAACAGAAATCAAACTGAGCAGGGAGCTATAAAGAAACTATTTCATCCCTCTCAATAGAGAGAGTGTTGTGACGGGTCCTCCTTCCCCCCAACTCGGGTTGCTGCCTGGAACTGGGGTACCACAGAGCCTGCCTGACCCACCAGGCTGGGCTTCCTATCACACTGTGCTGCTGTGACAAGTTGCTATGCTCTCCAGATTTGCTTTCTCAAGAGCATACACACAGGTAGAGATAAACCCAGCTGCAGCACTGCACACACAGGTTCTTTAACCAGCTCCTGCATGGGATGGCACAGCTAAGGCACCTTCCAGTTCCTTAGGCACCCCCCCCCCTTTGAAGGGTAAACCCAGAATTATACCATCTTGCTCTGCACAGGGAACTGTACAGCGTAACCTCATAAAATTCGCCCCCCACCCCCTCAATGTGGAGAAAGATATGCAACAGCTTTCTGCCCCAAGTCATAATTCCCACACACCTGTTTTAAACAAAACAAAAACAAGTTTATGAACTACAAAAGGTAGATTTTAGGTGATTACACATGGTAGCAAATAGCTCAAAGCAAATTAATTTAGTAAATAAACAAAATCGCAAACTGAGCTTAACACACTAGATAGGTAGGATATGAATTAGCAAATTCTCACCCTGAGTGATAAACAGGCTGGCAGATTCTTAAGAAACAAGCTGCCTTTGCTTTCCCAGGTTTTCATACATAGGCTAGCAATCCCTTAGTCTGGGACCATCACTTCCCCCCGTTCAGGCTTTATTCCTCATGTATTTCCAGGTGTGTTGTTGTAGGGAGAGTGAGGTACCATCGTGATGTCATTTTCACCCTTTTATATCTTCTTCCCACTTGCTAGAAAGCTCTTTTGTTTTGACCTGGATCCAACAGTTCCCATTGTGTAGTGCTATCTGTGAGAGCTTTCTATTGTACACAGTTCCTGGCTAATCCTTTTGTTTGTGTGCATTTCCTCAATAAGCCATTAACATTGTTTGTCCTTTTTCCTGTTGTACCCGAAAGGCTGCTTGCGGGTGTTTTCAAGCTGACAACATGTTTCAGTAACACATATCTACCAAACTTCATAACTCCACATACGATGATAGCACATACAATCCAACAAGATATTAATGCCCAGCAGATCCAGACTTTTAGAATGATACCTCACAAGATATACTTTGTACAAAACATATCCTAATTACCTCACAGGGGTGAATACAATGTGTCACAGATGTATCTGCATCTCATCATCTTAATGTTACTTCCTCCATGTAACCACGTATTCTAATTGCTGCAGGGAAGATGTGAGAGCAAGACTGAGTGGGAAGTTGGTTCATCCTAAATTCAGCATCTTGAAAAGTAAGGTGGTTTGATCGCTCCTCTCCTACACCATAAATGCCATCCTAGCGAGTTGGAGCTTTTGCATGGGTTGGGGGGATACATTTTGATGACATCTTCATAAAGAGATTCTGGACATTTTGCAGGCACCTTCCTGGTCCAGTGTATCAAGGCTTGGAGCGAGGGGTCCTGAGCTATGTTACTAGCTGTGCTACTAATCTGTAGCAAGTCTCTTTCCTCACCCACACTGGGTCTGTCTGTTCTACTTAGACTGTGAGCTCGTAGTGGGGGGGACTGCATCTTATTTGGCACAGTGCATGGCATGATGATACCCAGGGCATGGTGGTGACCTCTTGCTGTTGCTGTAATACAAATACTAGATCATAAGCCAAGCAAGGAGATGTGAGATTTTTAATTATGAGTCAGACCAGGTGACATCTCTCAGCTATGAAATATGATTGATTTAATTTTTCCTGGCATGGCTTGTGTCATGTGTTTACCGCTGCCATCCATGCATTGTAAATATTTATTAGTGTATTTATATTTTATGATTTTACAGGGCAGTAAAAGCAAATAACAGAACAAAGTTATAGGCAGTTACTTTGGTATTTAATGGAAATAATAATCTGCAAGTGTCTTCTTTCTTTGTGGGAGCATTGAAACAGAGAGCCACCTCGACACCAGTTAAAGCATCGGAAGCCGGTCAATTATTCAATTCTTGTTCTGCGTGGTAGGAGCCGAGCATTTAATACCTTCTTAATTTTGCATCTTTGCAACATAATGGAGGCAGCAAAATCTCTTGTCCGTGGCTCAAGTGATCAGTCTGTCTCCCCACCAGTGATCTGAATCTTTCATTGCTACAGTGAAGGGAATTAAGATCAGTTAGCCACTGTGATCTAACATTGGACAATGCTGTTAACTCCTTTCCTCTCGACCCGGGAAACATGTTCTGTGAAAAAAAAAAATCCCCAAATTTGTCATTCTCCAATTGTTTTGCAAAAAAATAAAAGTTGATTTTATTTGTTTTTGCTAAAAAGAAGCAAAAAAAAAAACCCCAGCACAAGTTTTATTTTAATCTTCTTTCTCCTTTTTCAAGTGATACAATGGAAAAAAGGGGGTAAGGAGGAAAAAAAGGAGTAGAAAGGAAGAAAACAACCCTAAAAACCAAACCATTTTCATTTGTTCTGGTTTTGCTTTTTTAAAAATTGAAAATCAGAACTTTTGAGACCATAAAAGCTCTGCAGATTTCCTTTTTGGAAAAAAAAAATGTTGAACTGAAAAAAAAAAAAAGTGAATGGAAATTTTTGGCCAGTTCTTTCAGTGACCTACGGCCCCCGATTAGTCCATGTCAGATTTTTCATGCCATTGCAGTACTATAAACAGTGTTCAGCTGGTGACTCAGGTGATGGAGGAACTCCTTAATGTAGGGGGACTGCCTAGGTGTCCTACAGCTGAAGTAACCACTCCATATAATATAAAGGGCATGGCCAGGGGAAAGGGGTATGGCCAGAGAACCTCTGCACTCTGGCTATTCTCAACTGCTAGAACAACCCTATGAAGCCATAGGATTAATTTACAGCCAGGCAGCACAAAAATGGTGAAAAGCCAAATTTCAGCATCTTCTCCTCCCCATTTGATAAGGAAAATCTTTGTAGCTCATTCCAATCCCTGGGGCTTTCCTGTCTTCCCTGGAGTAAATGATTTTACCATATCTCTTCATCAGCACAGCATGATTGTTTAAATGTTATTTTAGCTGCATGTTAAAGTTATATCATTACATGGATATTTTTGAAGTGCTAAATAGGTGGGGGGGATAGCCCACTTTTTGCTTTTAGCAGTCTGGAAATCAGCTTCCATTCTGATGGCTGCTTAACAGGATTTGATTTTTTTTTTTAAAGTAAACTAATTACAACGGAAATGCAGCTCTGCAAAACTTTTAAGAAAAAAACCCACATTATTTTGTTTTTGGGTTTAGTTAATGTACATTCATTTATCATCTTTATAAGATATGTACAGAGCACTGATGAATAATCCCTGGCTTCCAATCAGGAAATGTAAATTATCCTTTCTTTAAAAAAAATGAATAATGAATACCAGTAAATTCAAGGCTAAAATAAAGTGCCAGAAATCTGGCAGGTTGCAGTGGGATGTGAGGAATGTAATGTGGTGTGGTATCGAGAATCTAGAAGGAGAAATAAACCCACTGGACTGCTTCAATCACATTCCCTTATTAGCCCATATCAAGTGGAAGTTCAGCATCTTGCAACGTGGAACTGGATGGGAGGATCTGCTAAATGTAATATATATATTATAATTATATATAATTTAATATAGTAAATTGAGACCAAGTTCCCATTTATTTGCCCCCTCAGGGCTTGGCTACACTTGCACGTTACAGCGCAATAAAAGAGCCCTGGGTGCCCTAACTCACTCCCCGTCCACACTGGCAAGGCACGTAGAGTTCTCTGACTCCGCGGCTACAGTGCTGCTGGTTTCCACCTTGGCGAGTGGAATAACATTTGCTGCACCTTGGCTACAACGCCCAGGCATCAGTGTGGACAAGGTGTTGCGTTACTGCACTCTGATCAGCCTCCGGAAATGCCCCATAATCCTCTTAAGTCAAGTGGCCACTCTTGTCATCGTTTTGAACTCCAGTAGGAATGCGGAAATGCCCTTTCAAAGCCCAGTTTCTGACAGCCGGCATGCAAGCCATTACTGTGGAATGCTGTGTGAGAGAGAGAGAGGGGCGAGGGGGAGGGGGAGGTCTGCTGCTGTCTGAACTTACAAGATAGCATGCTGACATGCTCTCAGCCCCCCAAAACCCACTCTCTCTCCCCCCACATACACACAACACACTCCCTGTCACACTCCACTCCACCCACCCCCATTTGAAAAGCACGTTGCGGTCACTTGCATGCTGGGATAGCTGCCCATAATACGCCACTCCCAATTCCACTGCAAGTGCCGCAAATGTGGCCACGCCAGTGCGCTTGAAGCTGTCGGCGTGGACAGATTGCAGCACTTTCCCTACTGCGCTCTGCGAAGGCTGGTTTAACCCAAAGTGCTCTACATCTGCAAGTGTAGCCATGCCCTGAGAGCCTACTACTTCTATCTGGGGCAAACCAAGGGGTAAGCCAGTAAAGCTACTCCAAATGGGAAAATACTGTTAGAGGTGAATCAGGTATGATGGGAACTGTCTTGCATGCCCAACTATTGCAGGCGCACACAGGGAATTTCATGGGGGTGGGAGAGAATCCCTCTTGGGGAGGAAAACAAGTTTCCTTTATGTGGAGACTCATTTGCGCTTTGTAGCCCATATAATCTGTAAAAAAAAAAATACACTTTGAGGGGTTTGTAAAGTCTCAAACTGTAGACACATCACCCATCCCTGCTCTAGATTATACAGTTACAGAACTGGATTCTGACCTCACTTGCATGGGTCTAAATGAAGAGTTATGCCACTGGAACTACATTGTAAGCTCTTTGGGGCAGAGTGTGTGTCTTATGTGTTTATAGAGCCCCTTTCACAATCAGCTGGAAGCCTGTGATGTGTCTCGACTCCACATAGGTGAACAAAGGGTTTCCAGGAGTCTAAAAGCTAAACTAGCTGTACCTGAAGGATATCAGGCTGGATTTGTTATTAGACCCAGGAGAGGGACGCAGAACTGAACCTTCGAGGAGAGACGGGTCTGGAAAGGCTGACTGAAGAAGGTCCCAGGGATGGAATTGATCTGGAAAGGGGGCAAGGTGCGGAGAGGCGGTCTGCAGAGAAAGGAGCTGGGCAGACCTATGGAAAAGCCAGAGCCCTGGGTACCAGAAGAGCGATGGTGCTATGCACAGGCTGAAGAGAAGCAGCCCAAGGGGCTTGGCGGCAGAAAGCAGCCCATGGAAACAGCACCACATCTGAAGTTGAAGGCCAGCTGTGTCATACAGGATCCCTGTGCTGGATCCCAGAGCAGAGGATGGGCCTGGATTCCCCCACCAGCCCTGAAGAAAGGGCATACAGGGATGGACCCTGAAGGGCAGGCCAAGGAGTAGCCCAAAAGGGGGCAGCAGGACCACTTCACTGGGATATCTTTGGACATTTAGTTGTACTTTTGTCACCCTGGAAGGGGAGGGACTTTAAAGTGGAGGGATGAGTCACGGGAAGAGGCAGACCACCATGGGACCCAGAGCAACCATCAGCAGGGGGCACTAGATTAGGAAAGAGCTGCTAGGCCATGCTCAGCCACAAGGGTTGTGAGCCCACACTGCTCAGGCCTCTGGACATCAGTCATACTATGAATACCAGTGTAGGTAAGAAGGGAGCTAGGCTTAATTTGCAAGCTGGTTGTTAATCAGCTGATTTATAATCCAAGCTGCAATTTCATTTTCCTGTAGAGTGAAGGGCATCCGACATTTCACAGGCTCGTAGAAAATCAAAATCCAATCTTATCCAAGGGGCTCAAAAATCAGGCCTAGAAAACTCATCTGTTCAGCCCTTTCACTTCAGTCAAGGCAGAAAATTTACTTGTATCTGTATGACTTGGCTTCTGGGCACTATACCTTTAAATGGACAAATGTCCCCCATAGTTTCCTGTGCTCAGGCAGCTGCCATTTTGTTTTCAGATGCACTCTCCTGCAGAGAAGTCTTGCACAAACTCCTCTGTGCTCACCCTCATAGAGACCTTGCTGTTGCTGTTATTTCTTGAGGGGAAGATGGTAGTTCTCTTAATATATAGGTATTAAGGCCAGAAGGGACCATTATGACCACCAAGGCTCACCTCCCTCATAACACAAACCAACAGAATCCCATCCAGTAATTCCTGCATTAAGTCTGATAAGCAAAGTGTAGCCAACTATTGCAATCTTTTAAAGCCAATCTCATGATATTTTTGAGTTTTTAACACTAGGGGCTGGCAATATTGAACCAGTGGCTGAGCTGCAAGTGAATGACCTCCGTAAGAGTTCATTCTATCTGAGCTTTGTGTGTTCGTTACTACATAACTTGCAACAAGAACCGCCTTTCTTGTTGTCCCTTGTAATGGTAGCTGCAATGTTACCAACCCAAATGTTCAAAAAGAGTCAGGGCCTAAAAACCATGAGACTGGTTTAAGAAATATACCTTTGGGCTTCTTTTTTTTTTTTTTTTTTTTTGCATTCTGGATTTTGTAGACTTTTACTTTATACTTGGTTCATGTTTTCAAGCTTTTCTCCAGAATCAGGACTCATGACTGTAGGAGATACAGCTTAAAGTAAATCACCAAATTATCAAAGAGGTTATTGAAAGGTTCCTTTATAGCAAACACATTTCTCAGTGAATGTAATTTTTGATAACCGTTTTGAGAATGGATTTGATTAAAAATGTGAAAAACAAGAGAGAAAAAAAAAAGGTTTTTAATTGGAGGGGGAAGTGTTTTCGTTTAAAAAAAAAAAGTTTCAGCTGAAAAATGTTGACCAGCTTTGCTATTGACCTTGACAACCTATACACTCTTCACGGTCAGTCATTTGGAGGGGTATTCATGATGAGGAAGATCATGATGATGATACATAAAAATAAACTCAGGCAGTAGCAACAGCAACAGAGTTAGACAGATTGCAAATAATCCCAGTTTAAATTTCAAACTATCCTGCAAAAACCTGCCACACATTTTTTATGGGCATAGAGAGTACAAACAGTTTTATGTTTGTGGATTAAGAGAACTGTGGAGGCGTTTTATTGTATTTATGTATCTAGGATGAGATTTGAAGAAGTTAGGTGCCCAAATGCCATTGGAATTCAATATGATTAGGAAACCTAACTCTCTTAGGTTCCATTAAAAAACTAAACCCTAACTACCAAATGGTGCTCATAGATCAAATAATTAGACAAGCAAGTGATTTTTATAGATTCCAAGGCCAGAAGGAACTGTTGTGATCATCTAGTCTGACCTCCTGTATAATACAGGCCCTAAAACTTCCTCAAAATAATTCCTAGAGCCGATCTTTTAGAAAAAGAAAATCTATATTTGATTTTAAAATTGTCAGTGATGGACAAACTTGCATATTCCTTGGTATATTGTTCTAACGGTTAATTATTCTCACCATTAAAAATATGCACCTTATTTCCAGACCGAAATTGGATATCTTAACATTCCAACCATTGAATCATGTTATACCTAAGCCCATTATTAAATATTTGTTTCCCATGTAGGTACGTATTGACTGTAATCAAGTCACCCCTTAACCTTCTCTTTGTTAAGATAAATAGACTCAAAGAGCTAAAGTAACAGAGGGATAGCCATGTTAGTCTGAATCTGTAAAAAGCAACAGAGGGTCCTGTGGCACCTTTAAGACTAACCGAAGTATTGGAGCATAAGCTTTCGTGGGTGAATGCCCACTTCATCAGACGCAAAGAGCTCAATCACTATAAGGAATATTTTCTAATCCTTTAATCATTCTTGTGGCTCTTCTCTGAAATTTATCAGCATCCTTCTTGAATTGTGGGCCCCAGAACTGGATACAGCATTCCATTAGTGGTCACACCAGTGACAAATACAGAGGTAAAATAACCTCTCTACTGCTACTCGAGATTCCTCGGTTTATGCAGCAGAGGATTACATTAACTCTTTTGGCCATACCATCACACTGGGAGCTCATGTTCAGCTGAATATCCGCTCCGACCCACAAATCTTTTTCAGAATCACTGCTTCCAGGAAGGAGCCACTTCCCGCCCCCTACCCATCCTGTAAGTATGGCCTATGTTCTTTGTTCCTAAATCTGTCCATTTACATTTAGCTGTATCTAAACACATATTATTGGCTTATGCTCAGTTGATCAAGCGATCCAAATTGCTCTGAATCAGTGACCTGTGCGCTTCATTATTTACCACTCCTCCAATTTAGCGCCACCTGCTAACTTTGTCCACAGTGCTTTTTTGGTTTGTTTGTTTGTTTTCTTCCAGGTCATTGCTAAATAGCATAGGACCAAGAATCAATCCTGCAGAGTGCCACTGGAAACACACGATGACGATTCCCCATGTACAATTACATTTTGAGATCTGTCAGTTAGCTGTTTTTAATGCATTTATTATGTGCCATTTTAATTTTATATCATGTTGTAAAATAGCATCTTAAAAATGTGTTGGGCCTGCAAAAAGGTGATTCTAACAGCTTAGTGCATGCAGTTAGGTCTTCCCCCGTGGCTGATCCTTGTGGCTATAACAGCCTACTACTTTCTTACTAATGAGATCTTCTTTAGCTCCTTTAGTGGATGACTGTGTTTTGGGTGTTGAAGGACTTAGGTTCAATCCTAGCTGATGACCATGGCCCAGAGCCTCAAAGGTATATAAGTGCCTAATTTCCATTGAAATCAATGAAACTGTGTCTGGACAATAAAATATACTTCAATGTCGAAGATAAAGATTTTGGAAAAGAGCTAGTTTTTATTTGTTTAAAGCTATGGTATATCATATTTGACTGTGTCTCAATAAAACACTCCTGTCCCTGCCTCTATCTGTCCATCTAGACAGCTAATGGAAATTAATGGACGTTAGGGGCCTAAATACCTTTGAGGATGAGTGAGTATTAACACAGCTTTGACACACAGCTGCAAATTCAGAGGCTGAGTTGAATTCCATAAGAAATGTTGGTCCAAAGACCACTAGTATGGACCATCAGTGATGTTAACTATATATTTCATGCACTGTTAACTTCAACGCTTAGCTTTCCTCTTTCTCTTAGAAACTGGATCAAAATTATGCTGAATCTTATACTGGTCATTTACACATTCTGTTTTGCTGCTACTATCACTTTATTTCTCCTCACCTTCCTTGGTGGAACTCACCGTTATGCACCATCACCAAGAGACTGTGGTGTCTAGATGGACAGATCTCTTGATGGACAGAGGCAGAGATGTGAGTGTTTTATTAGGACCCAGCAAAATATGATGTGGTATAGCTTTAAAAAATAAAGATCAGGTGTTTTTTTGTCATTGTTTAAGAAACCAAAGTGTATTTTCTTGTCCAGACAGAATTTAATTTTCATTGCCCAGCGCACAGCTCATTGGTTAGCAGATGCTAGGCAGAGAATCTAGCTGGTCAGCTAATAGCCTCCCTACTGATTAAATTAACTAATAGTCCAAATAATAACCAGGGGTCATGATCGCCTCTTTTAATAGTCATTAGGAACTCAGCTGATCATTCTCCTTCCTCTGTTTGGGGGGAAATGCTTCCTCACCTCCCTCTGTGATTTAAAATGAGAATAAGAACAGCAAACTCTGACTCTGGGCCAGAGAGCTGGCTGTCACAGCAGGTTCCCAGGCATGCACTTCCTGTCCTAAACTCTTTATGCAGTGCTGCTGCTGTTTGACCTAACAATGAAGATGATGGCCCTGTTGGCAATGTTAATTAAAATGGTAGCTGAGAGGTGCTTACAGCCCAAAGGTGAAGGTAGAGATCCCTAGTCTGTAAAGCGATTTGAGAGCCTACAAGATACAAGGTTGTTGTATCCACCAGGCAAAGTATTAACCACTTCAACAGAACTTTATTTACAGTGCAAGTCTCTTCTCCAAGCTGTATCTGCACACCCTGTAACTCTCCCAGCCTCCTCAACTCCTCCCCGCTCCTTCCTGTTTCCTGTCCTTTCAGACTCCCAACAGCCAGTGCTCCCAGTTCTAATAATTACAAGCAGCATCTAAACACCACAAAGGTGCCAGGTAAGCACTGAAGCTGACTGTATACCACTCTATTTTTAATGGTTATGGTTATTAGAGTAACATCCACAGACCACGACTGAATTCAGGGCCCTGTTGTGCCAGCTTCTGCGCAAACGCACTGTAAAAGCGCTTGCAAGCTAAGTACACAACTCAAACAAAGGGTGGTAGAAATAAGCATGATTAGCCCTATTTTAGGGGTGGGGACTAAGGAAAAGAGGTGATGGCCCAATATCACCAAGAGAAGTCTATGGCAGAACTAGGAATTGAATCCATATCTCCTCAGTCTCATCCCAGTGCCTTAACTGAAAGACCATCCTTCATCTCAGTAGCGTTGTCCAAATCATTCCTTTGGACTATAAGTTTTCAGGACAGAGAGAGATCGTTTGGCACAGGTCACCTGAAGTGAAATTCACCTCTGTGCAGAGGGCCAGAACTAGGACTGCACTACTTTAGCCTGTTTTGGTACATTAGCCTTCCTGTAGCTGTCTGCAGAGGGCTGAACTTCACCCCAGTTACACAGCTCCATGTACACTGACAGTGCTATAAATGAAATAACACACATGGACTTCGGTAGCCGTGTTTAGATTTTAGTAAAATCTCAGTTACTGTGATTTGATTTTGCAGGCACAAAATGAAACCCTTCCCCGGCCTATAGGAATAGGGACTATTTTGCACTCTGTAAATTTCCTCAGCTGCCTTGTGAGAGCCTCAAGCTAAAATAATCATCTGCTTTCCTCCCCGCCTCTTTAATTCATGCCCGGATTCAAGGATTGTGAGGTGAATAAAATAAAGGAGATGCAAAACCCAGGCTCAACATTACAAATACACATAAGAGAAAAGCAGCCATTAAGCCAGCGTTGACAACATTCATAGATGAGAGAATCATAGAACATTAGGGTTGGAAGAGACCTCAGGAGGTCATCTAGTCCAACCCCCTCCTCAAAGCAGAACCAACCCCAACTAAATCATCCCAGCCAGGGCTTTGTCAAGCTGGGCCTTAAAAACCTCTAAGGAAGGAGATTCCACCACCTCCCTAGGTAACCCATTCCAGTGCTTCACCACCCGCCTAGTGAAATAGTGTTTCCTAATATCCAACCCAGACCTCCCCCACTGCAACTTGAGACCATTGCTTCTTGTTCTGCATGCAGAAAACAAAAGATAGCATGCAGTAAACAAAATTGTGTGGAGATCCCAGAACTAGAATAAAATACTGCTCTAGGGAGGGACTGTGGTGTAGTAGCAGAGCTGTGCAGAAGCTCAAACTTTGGGAATAGCAAAGAAAGGGGGATGTAGGTCAGGACAGAGTGAGTTGCATAGATATATATGTATTGGGACCCACTACGGGACCAGCAGGGAGTGTTTAACCATATGTTCCAAGCGGTGTAGGTCTTGTCAGTGATTTCACAGGGCATATTTTAAACAAGGAACAGTTTTGTGCGAATAAAGGACAGAAAAATCAGACCTGTGTGTGTGTGGGTGTATGGGCGTAAGAGAAAGCCCTTTCGCTGATGAAACAAAATTCGGAAGGTGAGATTTGTACTCCTATTTAGTAGTAGTACCAAATTGTTTTATTGTGTACAGTAGGAGTGATCACAAAGAAAGGAAGTATTCAGCATGAGCAGAGGCCTGGGTGGGATTGGATTCTAGCCCACAGAGAAGGATGTGCCTGGGAGGGGCGGTTGTATGCTGCAGTGGTTTGGGTACTAGCCGGAGATTTGACAGACCCTGGTTTGGTTGTCTGATCTTTCACAGACTCTCTGTGAGACTTTGGGCAAGTCACTTAGGATGAAATTTTCAAAAGCATCTAAGTCTCATTTTCAAAACGGGAGCCTAGGCCGGATTTTTAAAGCATTGATATTTAGGCATTGCTCTGCTCACATACCAAAGCCTAAGTCTGACATGCAAAACTAAGTGAAGCCTTTAGGCCCAGATCCAGGGCTTAATTTGTAATGAAAAAGGTGCGAGTGTCAAGCAGATTGTTCACATTCAGAACTGATGCAGCGAGCCCAGATGTGCCGGGGCTGTGAACTGCCAACCCTAGAAGTGCCAGGCTAAGCCCTGGGACAAATTAAACACTGCCCAGAGCCTCAAAGGCATTTAGGCATCTACCTCCCATTGGTTTCAAAGGCCTCTAAAAATCTTTGAGGATCTGGACCTGAGGAGCCTATGTCTTATTGAAAGTCAATGGGATTTAGGCTCTGAAGTAGCAATTGCTTGTTTAAAATGGGACTTAGGCTCCTAAGTTGTGCCGGTGCTTCTGAAAATTGTACCTTTCAGCTTTTTGTGCCCCGCTTCCTCCATCTGCAATATGGGGAGAATAGCTGTGCTCTGACTCTCAGGCGTGTTGTGAGGCTACGTACATTAAAGATTGTGAAGGACTTAGATACTACACTGATGGGGGCCATATACATGGCTTAGACAGAGAGCCCCATTTTATTTAAAGACTCTCTCCAAACTTCCTGCTTCAGAATGTCCAATCCCCACCTTGGAGAAGGGCATTATGCTAACGTTCCTTTCCAAATGTTTCTCTTCCTAGGCAGCTGTTTTCCCTTTTTTTCAGTCTTGCTCTTTTTTATCTCCCTTCTCTTGGCCAATCACATTAATGTGTGTTTGTCAATACTGAATTTCATTTGCTGTGCCGCAGCTCAGAGACCCAACAAATCTTGTTGAATTTTCCTCGCCTCTTAAGTCTGAGTTCTCACTTCTTCTCAGTTTTGTGTTGTCAGCAAAACATAACGCATTTACAATCGGTCTCTGGATCTAGGGCAATTACAGAAAGAAGCAATAGCAAGTTCAGGAGGCTTAACAAGAGAAGGATGTTGTACGATCATTGTGGTCTCCTATCCAGGGTTTGTATCAGGGTTGTCAAATTGGTTCAAATTGAATTGACGTGATGATAGAGTAGGCATCACAAAGTTATTATAAATCTGTGAGCCTTTCTTGGCTTCAATGCTTTGGAAGGAGGTAGAAGAGGCTAGTGTGCATACGGGAAGCCAGCAAAAGAAGCAGAGTGAGTGGGAAGAAAAAACAAATAAGCCATTTAAAATCACGAGGCTACATCAGGATATTGACACAATAATTGATGGGGACATGTACAGCTTAAAACACAGAAAATGTTGACATTATTTATATGCTTATGCAGTCGCTTTCACAGAGGACCAAAGTGTCCAACAACAAGAAGGTAAGCAGCAACGGGAGCAACTCTGTACCGGCCATACAACTAGGCACAAGCCAGCTATTCTGATACTGCAGCTCAGTTGTAAAGGCCACGCTGCATCAGTAGTTTCGGCGTGAGACTCCCAAGAGGAAGAATGATCCAGGGGATAGGCCACGAGTCCAGGGCTTTGAAGACTGGAGTTCAAGTCTCTACTGTGCAGTGGACTTCCTGTGCGAAGTCCTGGCCAAGTTGCTTAGAGTAGGATTGTTCAAAAGCAACAGGGTGCCTGACTCACAAAGTTAATTGGCACCACTACTAGATTCTCTGCGCCTCTGTTCCTTATCTGTAAAATAGGGATAACAGCACTTCCCTGCCTCACAGGGGTACTGTGAGGGTAAATACGTTAAAGGTTGTGAGGTGCTGCAATACTACAGTGGTGGGAGCCAGATAAGTGCCTCAGAAAGATAGATTTGGCCTACGTTGGCATTATGATGGTGTGACAGGAGAAAGCCAGTGCTATGCGCCTGATGCATTCCTACACGGGACAGCAGGGAATTTCTTCTCCTGGAGGTCCCCAGGGGTTGATTAACAGTGTTTACTCTCCCTTCCGTTGCTCCCGTCAGCTTTAACTGTTGGTCCCTTCTCCAGGGATGTGTGGAAGCAGTGCTTTCCCCTCAATGCTTTGGCCAGAGCCCATGTTTTCCACAATTGTTGCAACACTGGCTATTCTCAGGCCCTGCCAGAGGAGCAGGGTTTGTGAGTGTCATTTGCTAGTGCAAATGCCACTTGGAAGGATTTTCATTGCTCTTAGGTTATCTGGGGAGAGAGAAAGAGAGAGAGAGAGAGAGAGAGAACCTGGGTGTGGGCGTGTGTTAAGGATTTTCACTGTTCAATTGCTGGGAACATATTTTTCTTTTCAATCACACATTGGGATCAGACCAAAATTAAAACAACAAACAAAAAAATCTCTCCACATAAGCCCTTATTCTCCACTTCGTTATCTCAGGCTTAGACTGGTGCTAGGTCCATTAGCAGAAATCACAGTAAGACCTATCTCAGGATCAAGTATGTTATTTGGCTTTTGGGGATGCAATGAGGCTGGCCCCTGCCCTTGATTTCTGAGCTCTGGCATCATCATAAATCTGGGAAGAAATGATATGGCCATAAACAAATGCTTCACCTGGATAAAGCAAGATTTATCTTAAGTTAAAAATAAAGTTGTGGCCTCATGGCCAGTATACACTTCTGGTGACTCTCCTAAATGGGTCCCACCATTTGCAATACATTGTTGTTGTATGAGTTGTCCCTTGACTTGATTTGGTTACATGATGACATATGATGAAGGAGCTGAAGGAGAAATGGGTTTGTGTCATATACGTTGAGGAAGGAGATGAGAGATCCAGGGGCTAGTGAGAGCTTAATGATGGGCTTCTTCTCCATCTCTGTCTCTCCCCTTTTGAAACAAAATGAATGGTCTGTCTCCAAAGTGACATTTTGATATAGTTATTACAGTAGATTAAGATTCCAAGCATTCAACATGCATTTTTTGAGATGTCTAGTGCGGTCATTGAATTCAATTCCCCATGTGTACCACAGCAAATTGGTTATTTTAATACCCATCTCTAACATGTGTTTTCCTCCAATGTTGACTCCTCCATCCTGATAACCCTACATTGTGGTTACTGCTATGTCACTCAAGAAAGACAGGATGGGATTCATGTCAAAATTCTACCCCTTAATCAGCTACAGAAAGAGACACACACTCTGAACTCATCACCACAGCAACATTCCTAACCTTGGCCAGCCCAGAAAGTAGAGACCATGACTTGAAACCAGATCTCAACACTTTTCTTCCGCCAACCCTGCTTGTGGACTGCGGGACAGAAAACTGATATTCCATCTGTATGCAGCTCTTGTGAGAATTCATGTCTAATTAAAGTTACAAAATATTCACAATAAAACCCCATTCTGAGCAGAATCCATCTTGCTTCCTGTTTTGTTACAAACTGGAAACCCAGACTTCATTCATGAAAAGATTCAGCAAAGTTCCCAAAGTTTCTGAATAGAGGGGATTATATCCCAAATCCATGCAACTCATGAGTTCACTTGGATTCACTATGTGGCTTTAAATGAGTTTTGCTTTCCCTTTTTGGGATCTATATGAACAATAAACTCAACAAATATTTGGGTTTGCAACTCCACACAATCCAAAACCAAAGGAAACACTTGCACAACCCCTCCCTCCATTCATTTCTCAGCACTGAAGCAGCTCAAAGATTTTGGCCAAGTGGAGAGAGTTCAGCAAAGAGAAGCCAGAAAGATTAAGGGGGCTAGAGGGACTGACTCAGAAGAAAAGATTGAAAGAGTTAATAATTGTAACTAGGCCAAGCAATAACCAAAGGGGGAACATATTGTACAAATATCCAAATGTTGTGATTGATCTTCCCAGGGCAGTGGAAAGTAAAAGTACCATTTAAATTGGACTAGGTAAAACAGTGGGAAATCTACTATAGGAACAATCCTGCACTGTCAGATATGATGGAGGAGAGGACCTAATGGGCCTTTGAAATTTCTGATTGCTACAATCCTAAACTATCCCAGGATTCTGTGTAGCTTGGCAGTATATCTTTAAGAAGGCCCAATAAAAGTGGAGGAGCATGAGGAGTGCATATTTTTTTTCAACTCTATTAGCAGACAGGGCTCTCCTGGTCATTTAATGGGGAACTATTAAAGAAATAAAAGGATGGATTTGGTTGCTGCCTTATTGTCACGTACAGAATCTCTGCATTGTCTGTTGCTGTCTGTCCCCCAGATTCTCTGCAAATTAAATCCACCACAAAATGTATCCAACGTGCTATGGAGTAACTTTTTCTTTCTTAGCTTTCTCCCCCACCATGTTTCTCTACCTCTATCCACCTTGGTGAGATGCCTTTTCCTTTTCAGTCCTCCATTTCCACCTGAGTGCTTCTATTAGATGTTACAGTTTCTTTTCTTGGACCAGCTTCTGCTAGTGAGAGAGACAAGCTTTTGAGATTACATAGAGCTTTTCTTCAGATCTCTGTGTATCTCAAAAGCTTGTCTCTCACCAACAAAAGTTGGTCCAATAAAAGATTTTACCTCATCCACGTTGTCTCTCTAATATCCTGGGACCAACATGGCTTCAACTACACTGCATACTATAGCTTCTGTCATCTGAGATATTAAAGTACCCCAGGAACTATCAGAGGGGAGTAAAAGACCAGAGCATTGAAGCAAAAATGATTCCTCCAAGCCAGAGTGATATGGGGTAAGTGTGTGTGTGTGTGTGTGTGTGTGGTACTGGGTGGAGTGGGTGGGTGAGGATGAAGACTGAAGAGGAGAAGTGAGACTGCATTGGTAATTTTAAATTACAATCCCTCAAATGCAAACCAGGAAGGGAACAGAATTTTAAATAGGCTGGTAGATAACATCAGCTCATTAGCAGTTCCATTACAGCTTACACTGATTTGCTTTCTCTCTTAGCACACAGAAAAAAAAAAAGTGGCGTGACTGTGTGTGTACAGGAGAAAATAAATTAGACAAACAGAACCCAAGTTGTTTTAGGACGGTCTGAAAATTTTCAGTGCAACCTTAAACATAATGAGCAAAATTCTTTTACATTTGATCTTCCTAAATATTGAGTTTAACCCTACCTTTTACACTTCCTGGGTGAAAGCCTGGTCCCATTAAAGTCAGTGGCAAAACTCCCATTGATTTCAAGAGGGTCAGGATTTTACTCCATGTTCCAAAAACATTGGTCCATATCAAGAACAATCCCAGGCCTCTGAAACCTCCTGCTTCACTTTTAATCCTGATTCAAAGCCACTGAAGTCAACGGAACGTCTTTAATGGGTTTTGGATCAGGCCCTTAGCTGATGGAAGCTGAGGCAGGGAAAGAGAATCTAGGATCCTATGAATTTCTCTTTAAAATGTGTAAGAAGCTCTGCGATGAAACAGCAGAAAAACCTAGGGTGAGCGAGATTAGAGGTGTCATATTAGTAGAGTGGAAATCTCTTCCTACTTCAGAACTTGAAATATCCAGGCCTGCTAACAGATGCTACTGTCAAAGGTTTGATAACTCTGTTTCCATTAGGAAACGACTAAGGTCTCTTTGCCTTTGTCTCCTCGACAAAGGGTCAATATATATGAGCTTAATAAAATGAAGGTTGAATGACAGCTGCATGCAATATTCAAGCAAGATCATTCAGAGAGAAGGAGAGTATTGCGGACAGCACAAATGTGAATATCAACATGACTGGATTTGATAGGACACTGAAAAGAAGAAGCGATGAGGTTTTAAAGATAATATCAAATCCAAATAAAAAAAAATACGTAAAAGGACATAAAACTGGTAGATTGCATTCTCGGGCACTTTATGGAGATGTTTATTTACTTGAGCCTTTAAACACTTCATTTTTAGGGACTTCTTTAAACTTTATATTTCACAAAGCTGGCCAGCTGTGCAAAGTCTGATTACGCTGACAGAGCATGCATGACTGTACTAAACAGTAACAAATGTGACATGGCACAGAGATTACCAGAGCTTGCCTTTTGTTTATCAATTCAAGCTATATGTTGGGTTATGTGTATAGTGTGTCTAAAGGCTTGACGCTTTTTCTGAAGGTTGTACTTACTCACCTGCATAAAGGGCTTTCAGACCTATTAAGCATCAGTATTATCATAAGCATTACTGGGCCAGATTCTCTCCTGCAGCTGAGCTCTGCGGGGCGGAAGAGGGTCTGGGAGATGGTATCAGGAAGATGGCTAGGTTCCTTGAGCTTTGGGCTGAGATCATTGTTAGACCAGTGGAGGGGCATCTTTCATATATGCCAGTGACATCGGCAGAGCCGGCTCCAGGGTTTTGGCGCCCCCAGTAGCCACACAAAAAAAAAAAAAAAAAAAAAAAGCCGTGATCCCGATCTGCAGAGGCAATTTGGCGGAAGGTCCTTCGCTCCGAGTGGGAGTGAGGGACCATCCGCCGAATTGCCGCTGAATAGCTGGACCTGCCACCCCTCTCCGGAGTGGCCGCCCCAAGCACCTGCTTGCCATGCTGGTGTCTGGAACTGGCCCTGGACATAGGGTCTACAGTGAACCAAGGCAGTGGACGATAGAGGTATTGGAGTTCAGCTACACCACATCCCCTCAGTTCCCGACAGTGTAAATGTGGAGTAGCTCCCTACTCTGGATCTACACCCCTGCACCAGATAGTCTCCTTGGGTATTTCAGGAGGAAAGAACATAAATACATGAGTTGAGATTTGACCAGGCCAACAGAGTTTTATACCTGATCCAAAAAAATGGTATTATAGGGGATTTTGCTCTCCGTACCAGATTCCTCCTCCGTGCATGCAGCCTGAATGCAGGCTGGCATGGAGCAAAGACATAAAAGAGCCCGAGTAAATAACAAACAACCTTTAAATGTATGTACAGAGTGAAAACGTCTTTATCCCATCTTAGCCGAGGCACTCAAGAGACCACAAGAGTTTGTATTTACTGCACACCTACTTGTCAGATGCTAATCCATATGCCATGCAGTCACAGGCTGATCCATACCAGAATGAACATGCCTGCAAGAGAGGAGATGGTGTAGGAAAAACTACTCCAACGGTAGCTTCCTTTGAATTTTTGAAGAAGAGGCTCCTCCCCAGGGCATTCAGTGGAGTAGTATTCAGTAACTGGACATGATATACATTAAAATTCAGTCATAGGAGTTTTGGTTTTAATGTGCTATTTTAACTTCTATTAATTGTGCAGCATCATGAGGGAAAATCTTCTGTAGGGTTTACTTTCCTTTAAGATTTGCTTTACAAATGTAGTCACATTGCATTTAATTGGCCCCCATTCTTACATCCCATATTCCTAATTCCTGTTTCCATACGAGACCTTGAACAATCCTCTGTCATCATTTCCCTCAGTAAACATGGCCCATGACGCTTTCCCTTAAAGTTGCTTTATAATCAAATTCATGGTTGTCCCATGCTCCGCACTCCCTAGCACAAAAGCCAGCTCCTTAACTGGTATAAACTCGAGAAGCATACCTGAGTTCAATGGCGCTTCACCAATGTACACCAGTACAGTATCTGACCCTATCAGTCTTGAGAGCTTCAGAGAGGATAATTGTACTTACGGGGTATATTAGCTTTACCTTCACAGGGTGATAGTAGATATTCAGTGGTGAAGCTCCACTGGCGATGTGCCTCACCAGTCTATTAGAATTCTTTTGGGGTGCCAACAGGCATGTGAATGAGGGTGATCTAGTGGATATAGTGTACTTGGACTTTCAGAAAGTCTTTGATAAGGTCCTCCCCAAAGGCTTTTAAGCAAAGTAAGTAGTCATGGGATAAGAAGGAAGGGCCTCTCATGGAGGTTAAAAGGGAGGAACCAAAGGGTAGGAATAAATGATCAGTTTTCACAGTGGAGAGAGGTAAATGGTGGGGTTCTTCACCATCTGTACTTGAACCAGTGCTGTTCCACAGGTTCATAAATGATTGGGAAAAGTGGTAAAGAGAGAGGTGGCAAAATTTGCAGACAATACAAAATTACTCAAACTAGTTAAATCCAAAGCTGACTGCAAAAAGTTACAAAGGGATCTCACAAAACTGGGGGAGTGAGCAAGAAAATGGTAGAAGAAATTACCAGGTTAATGATGGAGCTGCACTGGTGGTGGCTCTTGGGCCTGAAATGTAATGCAGCCACCTCTGCAATAATGGCTCAGATTCTCAACTGGTGTAAATTGGTGTAGCGCCATTAAAATCAGTGATTGACTTGAATGGAGCTATGTTGATTTACCCCATAGGCTTTTCTTTACTTCTTTGGCCTGCTTTTTCTCTTATCAAGCGTGACTCAGCTCAAGTCGGAGAAGTTATGCTAATGTAAACCAGGGTAAGTGAGAGGTGAATCAGGCCCAAAGCACTTGACCAAAGACAGCAATTGTCACTGTCCCTATGTTACAGATGAGAAACTGAGGCACAGCAAAGTTAAGTAACTTGCCTAAAGTCATACGCCAATCCAATGACACAGCCAGGAATATAGCCACCACGTCAGATGCCTTATCTGCTGGACAATGCTGCCCCACATATAGAGCCATGTGCGGATACAAATGTATACCCACGGATGCAGATGTCCTCGGATATAAATCGGTATCTGTAGAACCATAGGGCTCTCCCAGGAACCACAGCGGTGAAAGGAGCAAAACATGGAGCTGCCTCTCCCAGGGGTCAGCACAAAGTGCCAGCAGCTCCTCTGGCACAGCTGTACCAAGTCTCCTGTCTGGGGGCGTGTGCGCTTCTTGAACACAAGAGCATAACAAGGGACAGCTGCCGGTGAACCTGGTGCCCGCCCTAGTGGGTGGGGCAGGGGGTAGTACAGCCGCACTGGAGGACCTGCCAGTGGGGGGCGCTGGGTCCTGGGAGTGGCGGCCCCAAGTTCTGCTCCTTTCACCACTGCGGTTCCCGGGAAAGCCCTGCGGTTTCGTGAATACCAATTTATATCTACGGATATCCGCATTTGCGGATTTAAATTTGTATCTGCACAAGGATCTACCCACATGTCCTAGAGCATTCCGGAGGAGAAGGGGGCTTTGGAAGTAGCCTGCCACACCTCCTGGTTTCTTTTAATTTTGTCCTTCTTTCAGGAATGGCTCTATACATTGCTCTTCCATTGGCTTTGGGAAACATGCATCAGTTTTAATAGTGCTTGACATGTTTAACAGCCAACGTAAACTATGCCTTCACATTGATTATATGCACTTTGGACAATTTTCTTTCAGGAAGGCTTTTATGGTGGGAATAACACGCCTCTCATTTTTCTCACTGCAATGTAGTTACACCCTGTAGGGCTTTGTAGTACATGTGCACATCACAACACATTTGGCTTCCTCGACAATAATATATTTCGGGTTGGAAGAAAAATGAACCATTGCATGACTCATTTTAATTTTGTACACTGGGCTTATTTCACCCTTTGTAAACTTTATATAGCCAAGCCCAGAATTACATGTAAAATGCCAACTTGATATATTTTTGTCCTACCATTTACAGTAATTTGAGTTCTGGGTGCATCCAGAATTTATTGGCTGGAGGCAACTAGTTTGTTGTCAAGGATAATGAGTCCCTGAGTTGATCCAGACCCTAGAACTTGTTTATTTGGGAATTTTCCTTTTCAGAACGAGAGAGACCAGGATCTCTGCTTTTGCATTTGGCTTGATTGCAAGTCTTAATCCTGTTTCTGTTGGACAAGTGTATGTGTCGGAAATCCAATCATCAGCGTGGCAATCAAAAGAGAGATTCAAGGATTAAATATGCATGCATAGCAAACTACCTTCTTATTCTCTAGAATTGGGGGCAGATTTCCAGCTGATGAACATCAGCATAGCTCCATAGACCTCAATCTAGGATCTCACCCTTGTTTTCTACTTTTGAGACAGAGGTTGTTTGGTTGGTGTAGAAGGAAGCTTCTGCTCTCCCTGGACTAGACTCAAAGGCTATGAATCCTACACCTTACAGAAGGACTAAACCCATTTGAATAAACAACTTGTATCAGTATAATGGCACTAAGAGGAAGCCTTCTCAATGCCGTGATGAAATATTGAAGCTATTCAGGATGTTCTGTTGGGACAAGCAGCCTGGGTGAATAGAGGGGTATTTTGTCTCCTTGTCTGTACATCTTTCCTTCTCAGGGACTTCAAATGTATGACCCATGGGACAGATCCAGATTGCAAGCCCACAGAACATAGATTGAGTGTGCGGAATGTCATCTTTATTTTTAAAAGTAAATTTCTAGCCTTTGTGGCTGGCAAGATAACCTTTCATATGTGAAATAAGTGTGACCGATGCTTTGATACGTGCCTGAGTCTGCAGAGAGCCTGAAACAATGTCACAGAGGGGAGAACTTCCCTGTTTCTGTTAATCTGATTAGCATGTCAGGTCTGTGACACCCTGGCATCCCAACATTGGGGGGGAGGGATAGCTCAGTGGTTTGAGCGTTGGCCTGCTAAACCCAGGGTTGTGAATTCAATCCTTGAGGGGGCCACTTGGGGATCTGGGGCAAAATCAGTACTTGATCCTGCTAGTGAAGGCAGGGGGCTGGACTCAATGACCTTTCAGGGCCCCTTCCAGTTTTAGGAGATGGGATATCTCCTTTATTATTATTATTATTATTATTATTTAACATTCACCACTGTCAGGTAATTAGGATATGTTTTGTACAAAGTATGTCTTGTGAGGTATCGTTCTAAAAGTCTTGATCTGCTAGAGAGTAATATCTTGTTGGATTGCATGTGCTATTGTCATATGTGAAGATATAAAGTTTGGCTAGGTATGTGTTACTGAAACATGTTGTGAAGTTGAAAATACCTACAAGCAGCCTTTCAAGTACAACAGTAAAAAGTCCAAACAATGTTAATGGCTTATTGAGGAAATGCATGCAAGCACAAGGATTAGCCCAGGAATGGTGTACAATACAAACCTCTCACAGATAGCACTGTTTGATCCAGGTCACAGCAAAAGAGCTTTCCAGGAAGTGAGAAGAAGATATAAAAGGGGGATAATGACATCATGATGGGAGCTCAGTCTCCCTAAAACAACACACCTGGAAACACCTGAGGGGAAAGGACTGAACTGTGGGAAGTGAAGGTCCCAGGCTAGAGGGATTTTTAGCCTGTGTATGAAAACCTGGGAAAGTCAAAGCAACTTGTGCCTTCAGAATCTGCCAGCTCTTTATCACTCAGGGTGAGAATTTGCTAATTTATATCCTACTTATCTAATGTGCTAAGCTGAGTTTGCGGTTTTGTTTATTTACTAAGGTAATCTGCTTTGATCTGTTCGCTATCACTTAAAATCTATCATTTTGTAGTTAATAAACTTGTTTTTGTTTTGTCTAAAAACAGTGTATGGAAATTATGGGGCAGAAAGCTGTGTTTATATCTCTCTTCACTTTGAGGAAGGGACAAATGTTATGAGCTCACGCTGTACAGTTCTCTGTGCAGTGCAAAACAGTATCATTTTGGGTTTACCCTCCAGAGGAGAGTGGACACTTGAGTACTAGGCAGTTCCTTAACTGAGCCTTCCCATGCAGAGCTGATCTCAGGATCTCTGTGTGTAGCTGCAGCTGGGTGTGTCTCTACCTGTATGTGTGCTTGTAAAGTGCAGGTCTGAAGGCTGAGGGAGGGCGTGGCTTGCTTTCCTCAGCAATAAAGTGTGAAGGGAGCCCAGGCCGGTTGGTCAGGCGGGATCAGTGGTACCGCAGAATCAGCTTGTCTGTGCGGTGCACTGACGATAGCAGAGTATCTAGATCTTCATAGAATTTATCCTACACGTCCTCTGGGTTGGTCATTATAGGAGCATATGTGCTGATCAAAGTAGCTTGTTTTCCTTTTTGAAGCGGAAGCTGCATTGTCATGAGCCGGTCATTCATACCCTTGGGGGAACTGGCAAGTTTCCAAACAAGATGATTCTTGATGGCGAAGCCAACTCCAGATTCGCGACGCTCATCACTGCTGCGGCCACTCCAGAAGAATGTATAGCCACCGCCTGACTCGGACAGCTGTCCTTGATTAGCAAGGCGAGTTTCGCTAAGGGCTGCAATGTCAATGTTGTAGCGTGCGAGCTCTCTAGCGACAAGTGCTGTTCTTCTCTCCGGTCTGTCTGCCGTGATGTTGTCCAGTAACGTGCGCACATTCTATGTGCCAATAGTGATTGGTGTCACTCTACGTTTTGGTTTTGTTCGACCGCTTTTATGGGATCCCTGCCAGCCGCGGTATGCTGGCCAGGGTAAGGTGAAGCAGGCAATGTTTAGGGCACCTTTCCTAGCCCCCTCCTCATTCTACGGAGGTGAGCAGTGCAATCCTGAATAGGGCTGCTCAATCGCTCAAGAAGATGCTGAGCTCCACTGCTGCTTCGGTCAGTGAGGAACGACCATAATGCCTGAGCCGCCTATGTGCAGGTCCGCGGCTACAGCTCCCAGTGTATCCACACCTGCTGCTTCGTCGCTCGCCCATCGCCACAGGACTTGATATGATGTAATATGATATGATGTCGAGACTTGCGCGTGAATTGGATTAAAGTGAGGGAGAGTTGCGCGACGTCAGGCTCACTCTCTCTTCCCAGTTCCTATCTGTATCCAGTGGCAGGACAGAAGTCGAGACGGCTGGAGATAGGGCAGGGCGCAGTGGATGACCAGGACGCCTACGTATCTTGTCGTGCTCTTAAGCGTTCCATAACGCTTGTGTCACTGCCTTCCTGATCATTGAACCAGGTTAAACCAGGTTGCCTCAGTCAGCCGGATCCAGCCTTCGCATGCAATGGGTAGACAGGCCCTAACTCACCAAGAGTCTCATACTCATCGGCTACCCTCACCTGGTTTAGCCCGCCAGTCGAGACGGTCTCCAGGGTGTGGCCGCTGACGCATGCTGACAGCTACTTGGAGCCACAGGTGAGAGCTGGGTGTCAAGTGGGGACCAAAGTGGATGAGCTACTCCTAGGAGTACGACTGCTCCCCCATCAGAGGTACTACCCCTCCCTGACAACCCCATACATATCAGGGTTGGAAGGGTTCTCAGGAGATCATGTAGTCCAACCCCCTGCTCAAAGCAGGACCAATCCCCAGACAGATTTTTGCTACAGATCCCTAAATGGCTCCTTCAAGGATTGAACTCACAACCCTGGGTTTAGCAGGCCAATGCTCAAACCACTGAGCTATCCCTCCCTCAAAGTGAAAAAAGATATTAAAAAAGCAGTGTCTTATGGGCAAGGATTTATAGAATACCCTGGTGCCTGGACCATGGCTGCTTCTAATCTGTATAAAGCAGGGGTGGAGGTGGGAAGACACCACCCATCAACAGTTCAGTAATTTGCCTGATAATAGAAAATTAAAGAAGTGGAGAGACAAGCAACAGCCTGAAAAATTCATACAGATTTGGATCTGATGTATAATTAGCCACAATAATTATACAAAACCAAACCAAACAAACAAACAAAAAAAAAGGTCCAAAATTAATGGCAGCAATTTAGAGAACAAAAATCACTGAAATACACTGCAAAAAGGCAGAGTTTATAAAAAGACTTAGCTAATGGGGAAAAGTCATTTAAAAAGCCAGCAAAGAACTCATAATCTGAACAGTAAAAAGTTTTGATATGATTAGACAAGCATCTGTGGCTTTGCTGTCAGTGCAGGTTGTAATGCGATAATGAAATGAAATTGATGTGCAATATGCTTGCACGGTACAAAAAACGCCACACAAATATATACATGAAGGATGGGCCTGAACCACATTCAAGAGGTAAATGTCAGGGAAATCCTTATCTGCATCGCAACTTTGTGTCTTGGGCCCATCACTTGTCCTCATGGGACGTTATTGTGTGGCAAGTCAGGGTGTGAATCTACCGTGCACCAGCTTGCTCCATAGTAATGTCCCATATGGTCACTATTACAGTGCACTTTGGTAGGAACCCAAAGCGTGCTCTGGGACTCTTAGTGCATTCTAGTGTCACAACCTGGCTTGCCACATAGCAACATTTCATGTAGACAAGCCCTAATATGCAAAGTACTTTGCACATAAGAACATAAGAACAGCCGTACCGGGTCAGACCAAAGGTCCATCTAGCCCAGTATCCTGTCTACCGACAGTGACCAATGTCAGGTGCCCCAGAGGGAGTGAACCTAACAGGCAATGACCAAGTGATCTCTCTTCTGCCATCCATCTCCATCCTCTGACAGACAGAGGCTAGGGACACCATTCCTTACCCATCCTGGCTAATAGCCATTAATGGACTTAACCACCATGAATTTATCCAGTTCTCTTTTAAACTCTGTTATAGTCCCAGCCTTCACAACCTTCTCAGGCAAGGAGTTCCACAAGTTGATTGTGCGCTGCGTGAAGAAGAACTTCCTTTTATTTGTTTTAAACCTGCTGCCCATTAATTTCATTCAATGACCCCTAGTTCTTGTATTATGGGAATAAGTAAATAACATACAGGGCCAGATTTTCAGAGATATTGCACACCAGAAGCTCAGATGGTTGTCAATGGGAGTTGTAGGTGTTCCAGACCTCTGAAAATCAGGCCAGGGTAGTGTAGAACAGTTGCGCCTATAACACATTATACACATTCAGTCTCACTATGTCCTTGTGAGAGAGTCGGTCAGAGAAGAGTAAGTGACTTTGCCAAAGCCACACAGGGAATCTGTGGCTGAACCAGGAAGCGAAGCAACATTTCTGACCTGCCAGTCCTCTGAGCTAATGGCAGCATAACATGTCTGTTCTATTCTGTGTGGTTTTATGTTTTTCTTTCTTGTTTAGGGCTAGATTGTACTCTTGTCTTACTCGGCCACAGAGGGGTAAGAGCCAGTGAGGCACAGATCCTCAAAAGTAGGTATGTGCCTAACTCCCATTGAAATCAATGTGCGTTAAGTGCCTCAATACTTCTGGGGACTGGAGCCTAAGCATGCCCTATCCAATCTCTGCTCAGCTGAGTAAAACCTACGCAGAGCTTGGGTACAGGCCTGGGGCAGAGCACAGTTCCTGATCTCCAGATACTTCTCTCAGTGAACAGGGGTGACAGCACAGAGGGCTAAGGAATGGATGGATCCTTCACTCTGCTCCCACCACTGTGAAGCCCAGCCAGGGTAAGGTGAGAGGAAATAATCAGCACCCTTCAGAAATTTCTATCACTTCAGTAATTTACTTCCCCAAGGAGTAAAGGAGAACCGGAGAAGAAACCTGGCTGTATGCTGCGCCCTGTTGAGCAAGTGTGAGGTTTGCTGTGTGGTTGGCTAGGTCATGTTTAGTGGCCTGTGAGATACAGGAGGTCAGACTCGATCAGGGGTTCTCAAATTGAGGGTCGGGACCCCTCAGGGGGTCACGAGGTTATTACATGGGGGTTGCGAGCGGTCAGCCTCCACCCCAAACCCTCCTTTGCCTCCAGCATTTATAATGGTGTTAAATATATAAAACCATGTTTTTTTAATGTATAAGGAGGGGTCGCACTCAGAGGCTTGCTATGTGAAAGGGGTCACCAGTACAAAAATTTGAGAACCACTGGACCAGATAATTCGGAAGTCGCATCTGGTGTTAAACATTATGTATAAATTGCACCACTCTAGGAATATCTCCAGGGGGCACCGTAGCTCAAAGACATCCTTTTAAGGCATAATTCTGCCTCAGCTCCCCTCTAGCTCCAGATGGCAGAAAGACATCGTCACTTGCTGCTGGGTTATAAGGAAGTACATTGTTACAAGAGTGTTCCATGTCTGCATATGTGTAAATAGCCAGCTAAGGTGCCAACTATGCAGCATAGTTCCTGGGTTTTGTAAGTCTAATAAAAGTTCCTGCTGAGCATTGGAAATGGCTTCCTCTGACAGATCTTTCCGTCAGCTCTTCCCCTCTGCAGCATCTGCTTACTCTGATGCACCCAGACCCAAATTCCAGTTAGCCCACACCGGCGTTTAAAGAGCTATCTTACTTCCCCTTACTCCTTTGTCATGTGAAGTTCAAGTCGCAATCTAGCCCAAAGCAGATTGTAAAGCTACAAGCCACAACGTTACCCAGCTTCAGCTGCGTGTCCCAAAGAGAAGTAAAAACGGACTTAACCTCTTGAAAATCATTCCCCCCATATGCTCTGATTTGTACATTCTTGTTAATAAGAAACAGCGAATCTTTGTTTTTATTCCTAGACAAAAGACAAATAGCACACGCGATAAATGAATAGAAGTCAGAACATTAACCTACTGTCCGTTACAGATAATAACACTCTCTGAATACCATGGCAGCCAGCTATTTGGGCAGCATATCAGGGTGTTTTTATTAAAGACATAAAGATTGATTAAAAAACCCCCCAACAATTAAATAACCACATATTAGGAAGGAAATAGCTGAAAGGGAAAAGAGGATGCTTGAAACCAAAGGACAGATGAAGCCAAGAAAACATCAACAATATATGCTGGATGAAATATATCCTCTCTCATTAGTAATGCAGTCAGAGCTCTGAAGGAATGGTGGAGGTTGTGTATTGTTTGAACAGTATTGACTAGAGGCATTAATACTGTGTAACCCACTGGTCAGTGTAGGTTATACATTCCTTTCAGTGCCCAATCCACAGAGGATCTGAGTTTGCAACAGCCCCGGTTCCACTAGAGGGGTCAGAATGCCACACAGAATAGGAATAACTTAAAGTACAAATAGGCTTAAGGCATTGGGGATTGGTCCTGCTTTGAGCAGGGGGTTGGACTAGATGACCTCCTGAGGTCCCTTCCAACCGAGACATTCTATGTTTCTATGATTTAAGGGTGCTGACGGAGTATGTATCAGAGGGGTAGCCGTGTTAGTCTGAATCTGTAAAAAGCAACAGAGGGTCCTGTGGCACCTTTGAGACTAACAGAAGTATTATGTGTAAGTCACCCCACTTGGAGCTATCAGCAGAGTTTGAACCTGGGACTTCTCACACTAAAATCATGATCCTTTTTTGGGGGGGGGTTAAAAGAGTAAGGCATATAGCTGGTAGTTGTAGCATTCTTATTAATCGTTCATTTGGATCAGCCACTAGAGGGAGACAAAGACTCTCAAGCATGGTTATATAGGCTCACTCTTGAATCTTGCTGGTGCCCACCTCCAGCATCATTGATCTCTTGAACTGCCTATAGGCCAGCCATAATTTGGCACCATTCATTCAAGCCAAGTGCTCAGATACATGGTGATGTGTGTAGTAGAAGGGCCTGAACTCCCAATTAAGTCAACAGGCATCTTTCCTAAATGCCTAGATGAGAGCTGATTGACAGAAATGAAAACAAAACTGTAGGCAACATGAAAATTTTAAAAGCAGCCAATTGGTTGTCAGTTTTTTCCCAAAAATTTTCTGCATTTTTTGGGAGGGGTGTTACCAATTCATATTTTTATTTTCAAAAACATGTTTAAATGCTAAAAAGATTAAACTGAGCATTTTATATTCCGAAAAAAACCCAAATTCCAACATGACTACAGTGACCAATCAAAATTTGAAAAAGAGAAAAAACAAAAAACAAACCCCAAAATCCTCCTCCAAAAATGACAGATGGAAACTAAAAAAGCAAAGAAAAAAAACCCACTACCTTGTATTGTTGAAATTTCCATAGAAAATCATGGGGGGGAATGGTTTCACTGATTTTTGTTTAGTTTAGAAAAAATGCTTGTGTTCATTTTTTTAATAATAAATATTTTGACCAGATCTAGCTTATTAATTAAAATAACTGAGATGATATAAACTATGTTTAGATACAGCATCTATCTAGTGGTTTAGGTACTACATTAGTTACGACTTTAGAAAATCCTAATAGCAAGCTAGAGAGGTCTATAACAAATCATTACATGTTCTCTGAAAGGAACCTATATGTTAAAATCATGACAGATTCCCTGCAGGAACCTTCATCCTCCCATATTTCCTTTCTTTGTTTATAGTCATCTTTTACTCTTCAGTTGATAGTCTTGCCCCATTCAAGCCAATGACAGAACTTCTATGAACTTCAGTGGGCCAGGATTTCACCATTTATGTCTAAATAAGAGTGCTCCTTGGGGAAGGTACATGTCATATTCTAGACTCATAAAGTACTTTGAATACCCCTATGGTTCTGTGGGAAATGCAGCCATATCCCAGTTCAATTTAATGTTGACCAATTCAGTGTAAGGCAAACCCCACCACCACACATAAGAAAACAAGAACATAAGAATGGCCCTACTGGGTCAGACCAAGGGTCCATCTAGCCCAGTATCCTGTCTTCCAACAGTGGCCAATGCCCGGTGCCCCAGAGGGAATGAACAAAACAGGGAATCATCAAGTGATCCTTCCCCTGTCGCTCATTCCCAGCTTCTGGCAAACAGAGGCTAGGGACGCCATCCCTGCCACATAGGGGCACAGTATTCCACCGAGGAATAGCATAGCACCAAAGTCAATGTGTGAAGTGTCTGTGTGCCTGCGCCCCATGTCAAACTGGCTAATTTGCTGATTAGATTATTCCTGGTCCTGACTTTGGTAGCAGCTTTTTTTACATGGTCATGGTAAGTCAAAGAGTGGTTCAGGTGACACCAAAATAGACTGGTTTTGCCTTATGTTTCAGTCGTTTTCCATTGAAGAAGACATCTAACTCACGTTTAGCACTTGCGTTGTGGAGATAGAAGATGCTCAACACTGTCGGTTACTCTTGGTTGAAGGCATCAGTTGCTACAGTAGTCTGCCATCTTGGCCAGGTCAGCATTCAAGTTGTTCTCCGATTCAGCAAAAGAGCGTGAGTGGGTACTGCAGCAGATGTCATCAGCATAGATAAACATGCATGACTGAGTCAGGGGCAGGTTGTTTGTTTACAGCTTGAACAGGGTGGTCACAAGCACAGAGCCTTGGAGTAAGGCATTTGATTGTCTCCTCCATGCACTTGTTCTATTTCCTATATATACCCAAAAATGCCTGTCACAAAGTAGAAGTTCGACAATGTCCACCACCCATGCTTGGAGAGCTCTTGACAAATTTATGAGAAGACCAGCGCACTGTACAGTATTATAGGCTGCTGCCAGGTTCAGGAAAACAGCTCCATATGTTATGCCACCATTACAACCCACCATACACTCAATAATCCCCCATAAAAATGTCAGTTACAAACTATCAGAAGCTAAAATGGAGGGGGAGATAATGCTATATATATAGAATAGTACTGTAGTGCAAAGAGAAATCCCTTCCATGATTGCAAAGTCCAGGACAGGACCTAGGGAGACCTGTTTCTGGTAGAGAGTAGATTTGGTCACAAATTTTCTGATGAAACAGAGATAGAAAGAGACTCCCCCCACCTACCCACAAATGCCCATCTAATCCAAATAGTCTAGTGTTAGGGCACTTAGCTGTAATTTAGGAGAACTGGGTGCAAATGCCAACTCTACCTCCTTTGGAGCAAACCTCTTTGGAGGGTGGGAGTGTCCCTCTCTTTCTCAGGTTCCGAGCAGGGGTTTGGCTTCTGTTTATCTTCAAGGACCTTTTCTGTTCCTTCCCACTGAGATTAAACGGGCCACCTTTCAGCAGCCCTAAAATACATGGTTGGGGAAAAATAATGAGGGGGGGGGATTAAAACCACTTTAAAATATTTCTCTATCTACAGTATCTATCTATCAATCAATCTATCTACAGTATGTAACCATCTATCTATCTATATATCTATCATTGAGGAATAAATGAGAAGATATGAAAGAACATAGCCCATCAACAAGTGCTGTCAGTAATGATTGATCAAAACTAGATTTCCCACTTACACTATTAGGCAGTTGACTTGAGTGAGAGCTATTTTCTTTCCAAAAACATCAACAAAAGAATCCAGATGCTGTCAGAGTTATGAAGAAAGCCTTTAGCCTTGAGAGATGCATTTTCCTACCTTTACTCAGAGAACACTCATTTCTCATTGAGGATGATATTTAAATTGGAAAAGGAGGAAGATTTTCTGTTGTTGCAGTCCAACTCTCTCTTAAACTGACCATTTTGCTCCGGACGGCTAATCCTTGGAGGTGATATTTACTGCAGTTGGGTGAATAGCAGATGTGATGCTCCAGTAGCAATTTCAAAAAGGTGGAAAAAATATTTCATGTCTGATAGAAAATTAAAATGTTCGAAATGTTCAGAAAATCTAAATGTTGAAAACAATGTTTGAGGTCAAATTAAATGATTTGCTTTGAAAAATGTTTGAATTTTTAAATTGTTGATTTTTTACAAATAAAATTAAAGGAAATTTGGGAACAAAAGGCATTTCCGACCAAAAAGCTAAAATGTTTCATTCTGAAAATGTCAAAAGAAAAACATTTTGATGTTCTTAGAATTTTTTCTTTTTGTTTTTTTCTAAACAAACAATTTGGTGAAACTGACATGCATTAAGTGTCACCGAATCTGAAATCCCTCCCCCCCCCGCCAAAAAAAAATTAGGCTGAAAAATTTCACCTAGCTCCAGTATTTATCATTTCTCACATGATATTCATGCTGAAGTTGTATGGTTGCTATTTGTAAGCACTTTAAGGAAGGCATCTATATCATGAGATCTTTTGTTGGTGATAATCAGCATAGGTCCATCTATTTCAATTCAACAATGCTCACTGTCACCAGAGAAGGGCCTGGGATCATATCTTTTATCTGTCTGCAAAGTGCTGTGGAAAATTATGGCATGATATACTGAATAGAAATAGGCATTCAAATTCCCCTTTTATTATCAGAAAAACTCTGCCAATATATTTCCCTAATGTGATGGCGTGTGTACCCCACACAGGCCCTGAATGGGGTCCTGTGGACCTGAGATGCCAACTTTCTGATCATGAAGCCCAGCTGGGCAGGAGTAGGCTGATAAAGAGAGGAAGTTTGTGGCAGATGGGGATGCAGGGAGGGAGTCTGCAGTCACTCTCTCTGAGGTGATCTAGAAATCAGGGTGGGAAATAAGCCCCAAAAGAAGGGTTAACCCAGAGAAGTTGTGGAGAAGAAAGCCTGAGCAGGAAGGAGCCCAGGGAAACAGTAGCAAGGGGTGGGAATGTGCAAACCTTCGCTGCCTGTTATAGGTTCCCTGGGCTGGAACCCAATGGAGAGGGAGGACCTGGATTCCCCTCCCAGCCAGTGGCAAAGTGGCATGAGTCCAGTCAGGGGCATGAGACCTGACGCAAGGTCTTGGAATTATTTGTTGGTCTTTTGTTTGTTGAATTTTGTTACCCGGAAGGGGGTGGATGTTAATACTGTGGCCTGGTTGAAGGACTGAAATACAGCAGAGAGACTACCACAGCGAAGGAGTAACTCTCACTAAGGGGCACCAGACGAAAGAAAGCTGCTGTACCATACCTGGCCACGAGGAGGCGCTCCTGCCCTGAGCAAACCCCTTTACACTTAATAATGGTTTTTATCTTAGTAGGTTTTATTTTCTATTAAAACTATCATTTAATTCTTTAGTAAATTTGATCACTGATCAAAGGTGTCATATTGATTGCCCTGTGGCCTGAAGTCCTTTAATTAATCAACACATCCAGGTGTAGCCCCAGCAGCCCCCCACGGATTCCCTCCTGGCAATGAACCTCAACCCTTCCCCAGGTGTAAGAGGGTAGATCGTTCTCCATGTCCATTCAGAGTTTGGCCTCTCTCCTGATAATGATGTAAACCAACACTCGGTGTGGTGGCGTTTTTCATGAGAACGGGACTCCAACCTGCCCATACAGAGGGAGCTGTTGTGGAAAAGGCACTGAAAGAGGACTGCAGGGAGGGGGCCTCACTTCCACGCTCTGCCACATACTCCTCATGTGACCTTGCGCAAGACACTTTACCTCTCTGTGGCCTCCTTTTTCCCATTACGGGATTGTGAGGCTTCATTCATAGGTGTTTGGGAGGGGTCTGTATACACTGACAATGAGTGCTTAGCATCCCCTGTAAATACACTCAATCCACATGGGCTGCTAACAGCTCTCAGATAATGACAACTTTCAGTCAAATAGGGCCTGATCCAACTCCCTCCCTTCCAAGTCAGTGGAAAGACTCCCATTGTCATGCTTTGGAGCAGATCTCCATTACTGAGCTGAACTGTATTCAGACTGGCAGGCTGGAGGTGAAATGGTCCATGCGCTCTATTCTCTCATGTATCCAACTTCCCTTATTAGAGGGTCAAATTGACTAGTTTTGCAATAATGAGGACTATGCAAACTAGCCTTATTTTGTGCAAGGAGGCTGGGACTTATTGTCCCACCTGCCCCTCACTTCCACAGTCTTTCCTTTCCACTGTACCTTGCAGTTTCAGAGCAGGCAGAGCAAAAATCCGGAGGGCATACTGAAGGATTTTTGCAGGAGGCTTAACGCCAGGCTCATTTTGCTAATTTGCAAAAGCATTTTTTGATTTAAAACAGAAGGATGGCATAGCCCTGGGAGAAAACTCTCATCCACTAATGTTCCTCCAGGAGTGAGTTATGAGAATATGCCTCAGATGGATTAGAGACGAAGGTTAAATCCTAAAGCGCTAATGAAGGTAGCTAAAGAGCGAAAGTCAAAGAAGTCAGTACACTGGGTCCACGGTATCTTTCCTCACCTCGCCGTGCGCAAGTGGGTAATTAAGAGATCTCCAAAAAGAAGAACAATTGTCTCTGATGAAATAAAATGGGGCCATTTCCTTTGGAGATATTGGTAGAGGGCACACCAGGAGCTGCTGTGATGAGAAGCTAGGACAAAGGCAAATTCCCATCTCTGTGAGCTATTAAGAGCTTTCCTGATGAAACAGCCATTTTAATTAGAATACTTGAGAGAAGAATACTATACATAGGTAGGTAGAGTGACTTTTAATCTTGAAATATAAGCGGACTTCTTTGGGCTAGTTTCTCCTCCATCACCAGTCAGAGGCTTAATGGCCCAGATCCCCAGTTGATGTAAATTGGCAGAGTGCCAATGATGTTAATGGAGTGACACAGATTTACACGAGCTGAGGGTCTGCTCCAGTGTTTGATTCATGTGTGGGGCCCAGGCTCAGAGGCCAAGTGATCTTACCGCTGCCTGCCAACATTCTGAGAGTGGCCGTGGGTGGTGGAAAGGAAACTAACGCATCTCAGCTCTGAGGTTAGGGGGAATGAGAGCAAGCCCCCCATCCCATAAGCACTCAGGGACCACTCTGTAACAAATCATTGGCCACTCAGGACTTTATGGCTGTCACTGTACTGTGCTCCATGCCCATTTGGAATTTCACAGCGGCAGCAATGGATAAAATATATCTTAAATGTTTTGAAAAGCGTAGGACCCTGCCAGTTGGGCTAAAGGAGAATCTTCATATGCAGTTAGCCTCAGAGTATCTCTGACACACCATTAAATAGTTCTGATCCCAGTACAGCTGCCCTTTCTTCCTGTTTCCTGAATATCCTCCTCCCACTCTCAGCTTTGCACCGTCTTCCATGAGACCCTTTATGCTTGGAACTCCTTGTGCACCACGCAATCATTCCAGTCCCTTACTGCAGAGCTTTCCACTTGGAATCTAGAGCCAATGAAGAAGGGTCTTCTCACTGCTGTGAGATCTAGTGTATGAGACAGGCAGTTCCAGCCCTGCAGAGACCAGCATCAAGAATGGTGGGAACCTGACCAGCTGCTGGTAACCAAACAGCAGCCGAGACCTCCACAGGACTGCAGGCCAAGGAGCCAAAAGAGGACCCGGACCCATCCAGGTGCAAAGTCAATGACAGGGAACTCCTTTTGTGGTTGTTATTTAAGTTGGCCAACTTTAAAAGTGAGGCAGCACTCATCTCTGGACTCATGACAAGTGTACCATCTCCCTTGAAAGGTGCCAGGAAGGGAGATGGGGCGGGGGAGGGAAGAGTCCTGAGTGATGGGAAGTGGTAATCTGTTGAGAGGTTTAGGATTTACTAGTCCACTACTTCTCCAAATCCTATTTTCCTGCTCCCAGTCAAGTCCCCTTGTTGCTACGGGATGTGTCATTTCTTTGCTGGCAGTTGTGTGGATGTACTTTATTGTTTCTTGTGCACAGGGTTTTCTACTCTTTGCCGGGAGTGATAGCATTATTTACTCACCTCCTGTGACTAAACCACAGTGAGAAGTCATCTTGGGTGGAGGTAGCAGGGGTCACAAAAGAAGAAAAGAACGAAGAAGGAAGGAAGAAGCCATTGCAAGTAGCAAACATCAGGGGTGAGAATGGAGTCACACTTCAGGGGAGGGGCTACATAAGAAAGTCCCTTCCCCAGAGGTCTTGCAATCTCACGTAACAAAAGAGGAAAAGCAAATCCCATGTTCCTCTGATCCAGACATTCAATTTCCTATTAAGGGCATCATCATTTCTGGGTTATCTTCTTCTGTCCCTAAGGCTAGTTCTTAGTTAGTAGAAAGCCGAACCAGCTGAAGTGCTGGCAGTTCTGTGTGTCCACATGCTGATTTGTTTTATGAGCCAGCGCAGATTTTCCCCATGTTCAAATAATGGTTATGCATTATGGGTATTAGCCCACAGTTCCTGACAAAGCAGTGGATTATAACCTCTGTGGGATGATATTTGGAGGAGCAGTTGAGCCATTTTGGCTCATCCACATCGAGACTGAACTAACTCACTTCAGTCTGAAATGGTCTAGACTGCATTGGTTCTTAAACCTCCTCAAAAACGAGACCCTAGAGAACTTTTTAGAAGTGCCTGAGATATTTAAGATCCCAAGTCCTATTTTCAGAAGGGAGTTGGGCACTTAATAACCTAAACACCATTGAGTTTAAGTGAGACTTAGACTTCTAAGTGCCAAAATCACTTTTGAAAATGCCTCTTAGGCTCGTAAACCACTTAGGTACTTTGGAAAATGGTTCCCCTCTCCTATGATTGGAATTAGTCCCAGTTCAACCGTTTGTGCTGCTACAGTTTCATTGGTTATTGGCCACTAACTCCAGCTGTGGAGAGGAAAACTCCTATTTGCTCACTGGCTGAGCTTAGCCAGATTTCAAACAGGAGACGGCACGGTGCAGCTATACCAGTTGCTGGCCAGAAGTGGCTGAATCCCAAGAATGCACAAGAACCTAGACTATCCCAATCTGTTCTTAGAATGCTCATAATTGTTTGAAGCACTTCTAAAACATTTGACCTTCGCACACAGATGCATATTAGGGGGTTAGTCTGTCTTAGAACAGTACATTTCTCAAATGTAGGCAAGACTTCTCTGTTAACGAAAATAGGTCTGTGCATCAAAGACACACTGGACATCTTAATATTGCAACAGTTTTGGGAAAAGATAAACTAACCCTTGTTTCTGTTGCGAGTGATGTTAGAAATGTAAGGAGGGAAGTAGAAATGCTACCAGTGACATTTTTTGCTAAGTGGGGGAAAAAGTGATGTAACCAGTTTTGTAAAACACTATAGTTAAATACACTGTACAAGTGGGTAAATTAGCTGTTTGATATCCCACTTGGGTGAAATCTTGATTTCAGATTACTTACACAAGTTAGAGGTCTTCAAATAATCAGATCTGATGAAATACATTCTAGAAAACTCAAGGAGCTGACTGAGCCATTAGTGATTATCCTCGAAAAGTCATGGAAGATGGGAGAGCTTTCAGAGGACTGGAAAAGGGCAAATATAGTGCCCACCTATAAAAAGGGAAATAAGAACAATCCAGAGATGTGCAGACCAATCAGCTTAACTTCAGGATCTGGAAAGATAATGGAGCAAATAATTAAGCAATCAATTTGCAAACCCTAGAAGATAATAAGATGATAATTAACAGTCAGCATGGATTTGTTAAGAACAAATCATGTCAAACCAACCTAAAAGCTTTCTTTGACAGGGTAGCAAGCCCTGTGGAGAGGGGGAAAGTGGTAGATGTCGTATATCTTGATTTTAGTAAGGCTTTTGATGCTGTCTCACATGAACTACTCATAAACAAACTAGGAAGTACAACCTAGATGGAGCTACTATAAGGTGAATGCATAACTGGTTGGAAAACTATTCCCAGAAAGTAGTTATCAGTGGTTCACATTCAAGCTGGAATGTGTATATAGAGTGGAGTTCAGCAGGGATCATTCCTAGGTCTGATTCTGTTCAATATCTTCATCAATGATTTAGATAATGGCATAGAGAGCACACTTATAAAGTTTGTGGCTAATACCAAGTTGGGAGAGGCTGCAAATGCTTTGGAGGATAGGATTAACATTCAAAATGATCTGGACAAACTGGAGTAATGGTCTGAAGTAAATAGGATGAGGTTCAGTAAGGACAAATGCAAAGTACTCCACTCTAGGAAGGAACAATCAGTTGCACACAGACAAAATGAGAATTGACTGCCTAGGAAGGATCTTCAGGTAGTAGTGGATCACAAGCTAAATATGAGTCAAGCGTGTAACACTGCTGCAAAAAAAGCAAACATCATTCTGGGATGTATTAGCAGGTGTCTTGTAAGCAAGACACGAGGAGTAATTCTTCCGCTCTACTCCGCATTGATTAGGGCTCAGCTGGAATATTGTGTCCAATTATGAGGGCCACATTTCAGCAAAGATGTGGACAAATTGGAGAAAATCTAGAGAAGAGCAACACAAATGAGTAAAGGTCTAGGAAACGTGACCTATGAGGAAAGATTGAAAAACATGGGTTTGTTTAGTCTGTAAACAGAAGACTGAGAGGGGACATGATAACAGTTTTCAAATACATGAAAGGCTATTACAAGAAGGAGAGAGAAAAATTGTTCTCCTTACCCTCTGAAGCGAGGACAAGAAACAATAGGCTTAAATTGCAGCAAAGGAGGTTGAGGTTGGACATTAGGAAAAATTTCCTGTCAGGGTGGTTAAGCACTGGAATAAATTGCTTAGGGAGGTTGTGGAATCTCTATCATTGGAGATTTTTAAGAGCAGGTTAGACAAATACCTGTCAGGGATGGTCTAGATAATCATAGAATCATAGAACTGGAAGGGACCTCTAGAGGTCATCTAGTCCAGTTCTCTGCACTCAAGGCAGGGCTAAGTATTATCTAGACCAACCCTGACAGGTGTTTGTCTAACCTAATATTTACTCCTGCCATGAGTGCAGGGGACTGGACTCGAAGACCTCTCGAGGTCTCTTCCAGTCCTATAACGCTATGATTCTATAATCAATTATGATAAGAAACAAAGTTTCCATTAAACAAAGAAGTCTCAGATTCTACTATGTTCTTCAGTTTATTAATTAAGTTGCCTAATAAAATTATAAAAACAGAAACACAAGCACATACCTGTTCCAAATAAGAATTAATCACTTGACTTTGTCTGTCTGGTGCTTCATTCTTTCAAAAAATTCGCAAGTAATAACATGTAATGGATGAACCAACGGCTTTCGCATTTCGTGGTTGACTTTGTACAAGTAACCTAGTCTCTCTCTATGTCTCAATTCTAGAGCTGAGCAGGAAATGGTTTTCTATCCCATGAACATTTTTTAAGATTTTCATTCTTTTTCCATCCCAAATTGGGACAAAACATTTGAAATCTCAAATTTCCATGAATAATAATAATAATAAAAAAATAAGTGAGGGTTAATTGAAATGTTACATTTTTGATCATTTTTGAGACTTTTTATTATAATTAGTTTAAATTTCAAAACAAAAAGCCATTTGAAACTGGAATTTTTTTTTTTTGACAATGTGGAAACAAAATGTTTTGACAATGAAAACTTAAAAAAAAATAGATAAATTTAATCAAAACTGACCCTTTCCAATATAAATTTGAATTTTGAGTTATCAGCATTTTTCAACAAAAAATATTTTATTGAAAAATTCACAACCAGCTTGACTCACTTCCTTGACTCACTTCCATTATTTCAAGGGGAAAACATTGCATTGTAGCTGTCATAAACATACAGCTAAGGGTAGCATAAAATCCCTCCTGAGCAGCTATACTGAAGCTTTACCTGTAAGGGGTTAAGAAGCTCAAATAACCTGGTTGGCACTTGACCAAAAGGACCAATAATGAAAGAAGGTACTTTCAAATCTGGAGGGGGCGGGGAGATTTTGTTTGTGCTCTCTTTGTTGTTCCCTCTCTGGACAGAGAGCGAGACCAGGCAAGAAACAAAACATCTCTGAAAACATACCTGAAATGATCCATCTAAGATTACAAAAATTGTAAGTAAGGGCAAGGAAATGTGTTAGATTATCTTTTGTTTTAGCTTGTGAATTTTCCCTATGTTAAGAGGGAGTTTTTATTCCTGTTTTTTGTAACTTTGAAGCTAAGTCTAGAGGGGAATCCTCTGTGTTTTAAATATTTTTATTACCCTGTAAAGTTACCTTCCATCCTGATTTTTGCAGGTGTGATTCTTTTACTTTTTCTTTAAATAAAGTTCTTCCTTTAAGAACCTGATTGATTTTCAGTGTCCTTGAGACAAAGGATCTGGTCGGTATTCACATTATTCTCAAGTATCCTTGGGAAAGGGGGTGAAGGAGCTTGGGGGAATATTTTGGGGAACTAGGGACTCCAAGTGACCCTTTTCCTGGATTTTTGTCTAAATCACTTGGTGGTGGTGGCAATACCGTCCAAGGACAAGGAAAGTATTTGTGCCTTGAGGAAGTTTTTAACCTAAGCTGGTAGGAATAAGCTTATGGGGTCTTTCATGCTGGTTCCCACATCTGTACCCCAGAGTTCAGAGTGGGGAGGAAACCCTGACAGTAGCTATCCTCAAAACATGTATTATAAAGCCAAGAAATTCAGATTTAAGGCTAACCTGAGAAGGCATCCAAACAGGTGACAGTATGAAAATTCAGAGTTAAGGGATCCAAGCAACCTTAACTCTGCCCTACAATGACACCACGCAATTTTGTACTATTTTCTTTGTATGGCTTGTTTGCTTAGGTACCGATCCTGCAAAGACTTAGGGCCATTCTAAACATTATGCTCTGTGGGGCAGATTCCCTGTAGATGTAAATTGTCATAGCTCTGACTTCAGTGGAACTGTGGCAATTTATACCAGCTGAGGATCTGTCCCCGTGAGTAGTCCTAATGAATTCAGCTGAACTACTCATAATATTTATATTTACATATATGCCAAAATTGGGGCATTCGATTTTAGGGTCTTCAGGGCAGGGACAATTTCTAACTATGTGTCTGTACAGTGTCTAGCACAATGAGGCCCTGGTCCCAGCTTGTGTCCCTGAGGGCATGTCTACCCTGCATCTGGGAATGAACCTCCCAGCGCAGACTTGTGTTAGAGGGTCTCATAGTAAATAGCTGTGTAGACATTGTGGCTTGGGCTGTGGTGGGGAGCTTGAAAGCCAGAGCTTCAGCCCATGTCACAATGGTCTACACAGCTATTTTATAGCGCTAGTGTGAGCTTCACTGGTACAAATCTGTTGTCCTGGATGGGGAGGTTTGCTCATCAATGTAGCACAGATGTGTTCTTAGACCCCATAATCAAATGATTATAATTTACTTATTGCTGACTGAACAAGACAGCTTGCATAGTTCTTCTCGCATGACTTCTGAAGAGTGAGGCACTAGAATACTTTAGCACAGTGATTTTCAACCTTTTGTTTTTCATATGCGGGCCTCTAAAAAATTTCGACTGCAGGTGCGGACCCCTTTGGAAATCATAAACACAGTCTGCAGATCCCCAGGGGTCCACAGACCACAGGTTGAAAACTGCCATAGGGTAAGTGATATTTGCTACTGTGTTTATTATTATTGGTATCATTATTTATTTATTGTTATTATCTTCTAAAAGAGCTTCATCGATGAACTCAAGCAGGTAGTAGAAATTGAGACTTCTGCTTATAAGGGAAACTTTTTAGATTTATTTTGGCCATTAGTAAGTAGCTGATGCTCTGGAAGAGAAAGAAATGGAAAATGGCCTGATAGGCGTTTGCTAGCCATTTGATGCTTCTATTTATTTTCATTTTATTTACAGTGAGTGTTGCAAACAAGAGAGTTGGCAGGTTTTCCCTATGTTTGATGTCTTTTGCGCAGCTGCGTAAAAATAAATAGATTATGCTATATGCATTCAAACCCAAATATATGGCCAAAGTAAATTTTACTTATGGATATTGATTGTATTGATCGAAACCTCCTTACAAATTCCCTGGTAAGTATAACAGAAGTGTTATCACTTGGCTAGGGAAAAGAGAGAGAGAGAGAAAAAAACAACAACATAGAATGAATTCCAGCACTGCCTGTTTTACTTAATGGAGAACTGAAAAGCTTTTATTCTACTGAGAACAGTTGTGGATTCCTTGTGTATTTGTGTGTGTGTGTGTGTATGTGTGAGCACACACGTGTGTGGGACTTTTTTTTGTCTTTTTTTTTTTTTTCCTGCTGTACTTAGACAGTCCTGGCTTGACTTTTGTAGATTCTCTGTACAGTTCTGCCTATACTTTTGCACCCAAAATGAAATGCCGTTCCCAAAATTGGCTGTTTAGTTAGGAGCCTGATCCCGTACCATAGATGTCAGTCAGAGCTTTGCCATTGACGTCAATGAAAGCAGAGTTTGACAAGCACGGGCACTTGAAAATCTCACCCTAGACATCTAGTGTTAGCACTCCCTATTTATTTTGGACATAAAGATGCAAATTCAATTGTTTGGAGGTACAAAACTGTACAGCAAAAATGATGGACAGCTGAAGAACAGGCTGAAAATCAAGCTTTATACGTACTGGGCCAGATCCTCAGTTGGCAGAAATCACTGCTACACCAATTTACAAGTGCTGAGGGACGGCTCTATTCTTTGTTTAGAACTGAAGATAGGCCCAGCATTGCATAAACACAGAAATAGAGACAGTACCTCCCCAAAGAGCATACAGTGTAAAAAAGACACACTGATCAGTCAGGAAGCACTGAGAAAATCATAAGAGGGCATATATATGCTAGGGGGTGGATCCTCCGTGGTGTAAACAGTCAATGGGGCTATGACAATTTATATCAGCTGAGGGTCTGAGAAACTCAGTTCTTGGAAGATGTCAAATTTTAGGTGGGATTTGAAAGGGCTTTGAAACTGCATTTTCAAGACACATACAGAAACAGGTTTTTCCAAACAGTTTCATCTAACCTGGGACCACACACACTGGTATGCATTAATTATAGTTGTGTGGTGTCATTGTAGGGCAGAGTTAAGGGTATTTGCATGCCTTGACTCTGCATTTTCATACCTTCACACGTTTGGATTGCATCTTAGGTTAGCCTTAAATCTGAATTTCTTGGGTTAATAATGCATGTTTCAAGGATAATTACAATGCAGTGTTTTCCACTCTAAATTAGAGATATGAACTTTCAGTCAACTTCATTTTAACTTACTTTTTGTCTGGGAATTACTGTATTACAGTAGCACCCAGAAGCCAAAACTCTGTTCTAGGTGCTGTACAGATACATAATACAAGACCCTCTCTGATTCAAAGAGGTTTGCAAATCCAAACAGACAATTAGCAGGAGAAGACAAGTATTGCTATCTCCATTTTATAGGTGGGGTACTGAAGCGCAGAGAGTTTAAGACAATTGCCCAAGATCACTCTGTGGGAGGGTGAGGAATTAACCCCAGAATGCCCAAGTTGCAGTCCGGTGCCTAAGCCACACGACTACCCTTCCTCTGCACAATAAGGGCTAAAGAATTTGTCAGCCAAGATATTTATAAGGCCCAGCCTAAACAATTCTCCTGCCTGTGTAACTCTGAACAGGTATTTAATCATTCCGTGCCTTAGTTTATCCTTCTGCAAACTGGGAGCAGGCCAAATCTTGTAGGCCCAGATCCTCAGAGATATTTAGGTGCCTATCTCCTGTTTATTTCACCAGGTAGGAACCTAGATTCCTTTGTGGATCTGAACATAGTCCCTTCACAGACAAAACTGCCATTGGAGTCAGTGGGTGTTTTGCCTATGTGAAGATTGCGTAAAGCCTCTATTACAGCTCAGCGATTTGGAGGGCAAATGTTCTACATGTGCTGTTTGACCTCTACAGTTGAGGATTTAAAACTTTAATTATAGGAACTACAAGATGAGAACAGATTCTGAGTTAGCGACTTTTTCTGAATAGATATGCAGACTCCAGGGGGAATAGCGATTTGCAGGCTCATTGAGGGAGAAAAAGGATGTCCTTTCTTTCTATCTTAGGTGTGCGGCAAAGGGGGCTGGATGCTGTTCCACAAGAATAAATCACTTCTTAGTCCAGGCAAGAATTTGCATCAGAATATTTGAGAACTGAAAATTTACCAACAAGAACAAAGCAGAGGGGGCATTTGATTTCTTGAGGCCAGATCCTGAAAAAGCTTCTCGGCAAGGAGCTCCCCTGGATTCTCTTGCAGTTGAGTATGCAGAAGGCTAGTAGGATAAGGCCATTAGATTGTATGCTCCATGACACCACGGACTGTTACTCCTCTGTGTTTTGGACAGAGCTGACGCTGGATAAATTACATTAGTACTACGAGTCATGGCTGATCTCCAGAGTGATCTGGCTCCCAATGAAACCCCTGGCCAAATTCTTGCTGACCTCAGACTGCAAGATAGGGGAGTTAGGCTTAATTAGTTATGTTCCGAAAGTTCTTTGAGATCCTCAGATGTAACGTGCTACATAAGAGTATAATATTACTATCCTTAATGGGATGTAATAAGGTACACCACAATCAATGCATAGAAAGGAGCCATTCACCCACCCAAGTTGATGGTGGTTGCAATTTAACTAGTTTGCATTGTTCTTTCCGTAGGCTTTTCTGGATTATTGGCCACTGAACACCCACTCTGCCCCAATAGAGTATGAGAACTTAGATCTAAGCATACACAGAAAGCTAAGGGTCCTGGTCGAATAATTATTAGCAATAACACTTTGCCCTTCTATGCTGTCATCCATGTGCAGATCTCCGTGGGTCTTGTAAATAGTCATTTGTCTTACAACACGCTGGCAGAGTAGTTCAATATTACCAGCCCTGTTTTATAGATGGAAGAATCTGTGGCAGAGGCAGGGGTGGCTCTATGTTTTTTGCCGCCCCAAGCACGGCAGGCAGGCGGCTTTCGGCGGCATGCCTGCGGGAGGTCCGCCAGTGCCGCGCCATCAGCGTACCTGCCACCAAATTGCCACCAAAGCTGAGGGACCGGTGGACCTCCCGCAGGCATGCCGCCGAAAGCTGCCTGACTGCTGCCCTCACCGCGACCGACAGGCCGCCCCCTGCGGCTTGCTGCCCCAGGCACGCGCTTGCTGCGCTGGTGCCTGGAGCTACCCCTGGGCAGAGGGATATTAAGTGAGTTGCCCAAAGTTACACAAGGTCTGGATCAGAGCCAGGAATTCAATCAAAGCCCCCAACCTGTACATTATCTAGAGCATTTGATTCACCCCATATGGTGCATTCGTGTGTCCTTTGCACATTTTCATTTTTAGGGGAGGGCAGGTGGCGTTTGCAAGGCATGGGCCCCATATTGTCATAGCCTGAACATTCCCACAAACAGAACTTCTCCAAAGAAACATCCGTGGCATACACCTAAAAAAGGGTCAAAGCAAAATTCTGGTTAGATGTCACCATCATGTTAGCACTGAAGTTTTTCCTCACTATTTGCCAAGCTCTGATTATGTGAGTCCTCTAAATCAGCAGCAAGCTCCTCCCATCAACAGTCTTGGGCTCAGCCTATTGGACTTAAGTTGCCTTCTGGTGGGGGTGACAGATGGCCTTTTAACCCCTTTTCCATCCCCAGGAGACAGCTAGCTTTTGGGAGGTGTGGGGTGTGGGGCAGGCTCTCTGTTGACAGATCTGATCATTTACATAGTCCTAAATAGGACAAACTGGTTTGGCGGGTAAAATAAGAAATACTTACCACCATCATCACCATCACTAGAGCTCAATAGTGTTCAAATCAGGGCTTGCTTTTACATGGACACCTCTACAATTACATGAGAGAGGATAGAAATATTTTGATGTGACTTAAATCCTCATGCTTCAGGTTTAAGATTAACCACCTAGTAAAGGGTAGTAGGAAATTTCTCTTAAGGGCACGTTATTCCACAATTGCCCACTTCCTGTGAAGTATCTGATAGCAGCCACTGTCAGGGATAGGATACTGTATTAGGTGGACCATGAGTCTGATCCAGTGTGGCACTTTGTCTGTCCTGGCGAGATTTCCAACAAAATGGTTCAAACTCAGGAGCTTTGGATATGGACAGAACCCAGACTTTTGGGTGCTTATCTGAAATGAAATACCAGACTTATTGGGATTCATCCATTGTAACAGAGTAAAAAAAACTCCTGTGTAGTACTTGGATCTGTCCACTGTAAGAATGAAACATTCTTACCTGTTGCATTTTAAAACATCGCCTCCAGTAAATGGGACTGAGGGCAGGTCTTCACTACGGGGGGGAGGGGTCGATTTAAGATATGCAAATTCAGCTACGCAAATAGCGTAGCTGAATTCGACGTATCACAGCTGACTTACCCAGCTGTAGGGACGGCGGCAAAATCGACCTCTGTGGCTTCCCGTCGACGGCGCTTACTCCCACCTCCGCTGGTGGAGTAAGAGCGTCGATTCGGGGATCGATTGTCGCATCCCGACGGGACGCGATAAATCAATCCCCAAGAGGTCGAATTCTACCCGCCGATTCAGGCGGGTAGTGTAGACCTAGCCTGATTCTCCTCTCCCACCAGCTTAATACTGGTGTAATCTGACTGACTTCACTGGATTTGCACCACCGTGGGTGAGAAGAGAATCCGACTCGGTATCTTTATACTGAAAGCAAAGGTGAGAATAATTTGATTTGTTGTTTGGATTTGGAGCAGGAAAGGTGTCACTCACTTAAGTTAATTAGTTTTACAGACAAATTGGGCCATTTCCTACTGCCACTGCAGTCAGAGAGTTTTCCAGATGATATTTTCTGTAATATTTTTAGTTCCTAGAGGAGTAAGCCAGTTCTAGTTTTGTTTTTTCCGTATAAGGGGCTCACTCCTGCAAACCTTGACTCAGGAGGTGCATGATTATGGCTGGGTCTAATGTGGCCACACAGGGGCTAAGGCCTTTTCACTCCTGTATGTGGCTGCCTTGCATGTGCCTGGATCACCGCTCCTGAACAGGAGGTAGGCAGGTGTGTCTGATATGCTCTCCATGATCAAGTAGGGGGAGGAGTCGGTGGGGAAAAAGCTCAATAATTCAAGCCCCATTGCATGCCATACTGTAGCACATCAGTATTGCCAGCTCTTGCAAGTGTATCTCTACTCTAGCAATTTTGGGGGTTGACTTATTACCTGTCTCATGAATATACGATGAAAGGTGCCAGCTCACGATTTTCCCTTTATTCAGAATGGCCCCCTGTCTCCTATTGTCCGACTGTCAATGAGGTTGAAGGGACCAGGATGGCTGCCTTTTCCCTACAGTCTATCTGCATGTGGAAGTCAGGTTGCCCTTAATAAAGTTGGCTGCCACCTGTTTTCAATGAGACTGAAGTCAGGTCCACAGGCAAAAATGGCTTCCACGTTATGGATCAGGGGGCTGGGGACTGTGAGAAGCAGCAAAGGCACTGTGAAAGGCAGATGTGGGGGGAGCAGGAGGAAGACTTAGGGGCTGCAAGGGAATGGGGAGCAGGGGCTGTGGGGGACAGAGGACAATGATGGGGTGAGTGATGGCAGCTCCCCCAGCCTGGAGGTAATGGTGGGTAAGGTAGTCCTCTCTAAACAGCCAGGGGAAGGCAGCATTTCCACCTCCCTCACACTGATCACAAGTCATGGGATTTTGGCGCCTGTAGGTTGAGCTGTCGTGATGACATGAGACGCTCCTTCGGTCCCATGATTTTCAGGGCTGGGCATGTGGGCAGAGATCTCTGCGAGAGGTTCAGAACTGAGGGCAGAGACTTGCCCTGACAATGGACCCTGTCTGCATGTATAGGCTTAGGGCAGAGAAAGGGTCCTGGGACAGCAGGAGTCAGGAGAATGGAGCGGCGAGGAAGTGGTGCTGCTGAAACCTAGGCAGAGGAGAAGGCCTGGAGCAGCAGGCTGGGGAAGTGGTGTTGCTGGGTCTCAGGAGGAGAAGTCCAGGGACCATGGGAGGCAGAAAATGGCCTTGCTGGGTAAAGATGGCAGTCCCCCTATATCAGGTGCGGGGAAGGGTAAGTGAAGTTTTCATCTGGGCATATGCATTTTAGTGTGCATTAACGCTTGAGTTTTCAACCTGAAATTATCACACACATGCACACTGGCAGAGGAATTGAGGGGAGCTAAAATGTCAGCAGACAAATTAAAGAATGTGACTTGATAAAAAAAAAAACTCCTGATTTTGGGAGCAGGTCTCATGATTTTGGGACATCTGACCCATGACTTTTGATCTTTTGAGGTTGGCAATCCTGTATAATACTCCATCCCAGGGCAAGAACAGAGCACTAGAGAGGATTGGGGACTCAAAGGAGTACCTCTGAAATACAAAACTCCCTGGTTCTACTCCTGGGCTGGTGTAAATTTCACACGATCCCTGGCTCAGGCAATGCCAAGAGGCCCAATCTAGCCAGAGGAGTCTTTACTCATGCACATATCTCATCAGAATCAATGGAACTACTTGCGTGAGTAAAGTTTAGCAGGATCAGGCCCAAGATTAGTATTGAATCATAGCAGTTTCCGAACTGAAGCTTTAACAAGGCCGATTTTAGATGAAGGCACATTTTTCAACGCTCATAACAGCAGCAAGATTCTTATTATACAACATTTTAAAGCAATAATTTCTGCAGGCTTAACCTCATGGATTTCCTAATACAATAAAATTAAATTTAAAAAACCCTGAATGCAGCAGATATAACCCCTTCATGTGCAATTAGCAAATTTTAAATAGAAACTTTAATATTAACATTATTCTTTATGCCTCGATGAGTGGAATATTATTTAAATTGATATGACATAAGAGGATATAAATAATTCCTAAGTGTAGATCTAAACTAGAATTTCATCCCATATTGAAATGGCTAAACATTATAAATTCCCTATTTCCTAATGTATCATTCATTACAAGGCTGATGACATTTTTTTTCAAAGAGATTAAATTAGCATTAGAGTGCTGATAAACATTATACATAAATACAAAATTGCTATTTTGAAAATCCAGTGGAACAGAAAATAAATGATTCTGTGCTCTACTAGATTCCAACTTCTCTCAGCAGAGAAAGTGTCACAAGCAGAAGTATGGACTCTGTGTAAGTAATCCTCCACACCTTCTATAGCAATCTAAAATGAAATATATTAAAACCCAGGAGTGTAATTTCATTATCTACAATTCTACCTTTCAAATGAAGATTGGACAAAAAAAAGTTGAATTGTGATCAACGCGGTATGATTAACTACTCAGAAGGAGCTAGAAGGCTTCCAATAGTGGCATGGGAAAGTTAAGATCAGATAGCTCATTATTTTAGGTAAGGTGTAACGGCAAAGACTTGACCACTTGGGGGCGGGGAGGGGTGTAAGTGGTGTGAGCCCCAAGGTCCTGACCAAGCTCCAATCTAAGTAGTTACATTTGGCCTACCCACATTCCCATCACACTCTCAATGCTATTCTCCTTCTCTGAAGGTACCTCATCACTGTAGTATCTGATTATTCTTCTTATTTTTACACAGCAGTACTTAGAGTCTCCTGCTGATATCAGGCCCCATTGTTCTAAGTGCTGTATAAACAGATAGTACATAATGTTTTCACCCCTCAGATACAATGTTCCACCTCAGGGTTTTTTTCCTTTTTCTGTGGCTAGAGGGGATACATAATATTTATACAAGGTATTAGGATCCTTTGAGGTAAAAAGTTCTTTGTGGATCAAATCCACCAGTACTTTGGCAAAAGTCACGTTGGCTAAGGTCTGAAGGATTTGGTCCTATAAATGTAAGATTTTTATGGTGATATGATGATAATTTGCTATTAAGTAGATGGTATACGTGTGACAATGGGAAAGAATCCCAGAAAGGGCCATTTTCTTCTAACACTGAACAAAGAACTTGGTTAGAATAAGGAAAGGAGTATCATCACTTAAAACCTCTTTCTCTGCCTCACTGCACAGCAGTGGTTCTCAACCTGAGGGCCATTGCAGCCCAATCAGCACACAGCTGTAATCCATGTGACATCCTCAGGGCTATAAAGGTAGTTAGTATATATATGGTGTGGATGCAGCCCACATAACACATAGAAAGTTGCATAACCACAGCTGTAGGAGCTTCTGTCTCCTACTCCAGTCCCCTCTCCCTTCTGTGCTTCCTGCCACAGATTCAAAGAAACAGTGCATGAATCCTGTCAGAAACCAAAGTAGAATAATTAGCCCAAGGAACAGTTCAAGTTCACCTGATATCTACAGATACAAAATATTCTGAGGGTGAGTGTCTTCAATTATAGGTAAACACAACTACCACTGTCTTTGCTTGTGTTCACATGCATGCGTCCAGTGTTAGAATATGTCCCATTACATTTTAAAATGAGTCTATCGTGTCCTAGTCTTCCTTTCTGTATTATTTTTAGTGGCAAAGGTACACTTCAAATTAAAACCTCCTCAACACCTTTGATAAGCTGAACACAGAACCTGATATGGGAAGCAGAGAAATATAAAATGTTCCCAATGGATCATGAATCTTTCCTCGTGTTGAATGACGTATTGCATAGCTCCCTAGATCAGTGGTTCTCAAACTTTTGTACTGGTGACCCCTTTCACATAGCAAGCCTTTGAGTGTGAACCCCTTATAAATTAAAAACACTTTTTAATATATTTAACACCATTATAAATGCTGGAAGCAAAGCAGGGTTTGGGGTGGAGGCTAACAGCGTGTGACACCCCCTGTAATAACCTTGTGACCCTCTGAGAGGTCCCAACTCCCAGTTTGAGAACCCCTGCCCTAGATCATAGAATCATAGAGTTGCAAGAGGCCTTAGGAGGTCATCTAGACCAACCCCCTGCTCAAAGCAGGACCGTCCCCAACTAAATCATCCCAGCCAGAGCTTTGTCAAGACAGGCCTTAAAAACCTGTAAGGAAGGAGAGTCCACCACCTCCCTAGGTAACCCATTCCAGTGCCTCACCACCCTCCTAGTGAAATATTTTTTTTTCCTAATATCCAACCTAGACCTCCCGCACTGCAACTTGAGACCATTGCTCCTTGTTCTGTCATCTGCCACAACTGAGAACAACCTAGCTCTATCCTCTTTGGAACCCCCCTTCAGGTAGTTGAAGGCTGCTATCAAATCCCCCCTCACTCTTCTCTTCTGCAGACTAAATAAGCTCAGTTCCCTCAGTCTCTCCTCATAAGTCATGTGCCCTAGACCACTAATCATTTTCGTTGCCCTCCGCTGGATTCTCTTTAATTTGTCCACATCCTTTCTGTAGTGGGGGCCCAAAACTGGACACTATACTCCAGGTGTGGCCTCACCAGTGCCAAATAGAGGGGAATATTCACTTCCCTCTATCTGCTGGCAATGCTCCTACTAATGAAGGGGAAATTGCTACCTGAGCCATGAGTCAATCAACTCCACATCCTGAAGCATAAGATTTGATTAACCATAGGATGCATAAGTACAAAGGGTGCTCAGAAAATTATCCATCCTTTTTTAAAATGCAGCTTAAGGGCTAGATTTTCAGTCCAAGCCTTTCATTTTTGTGGGACCAGGTACTCAGATTTCTGAGTGATATCATCTGTGCCCACTGCTGTTTTAAGGCATAAAACTACACCCACAATTAATGAACCCCCCCATAGAGCTTAATCCAAAGCCTCCCATTGATTTCAATGGGCATTGGGTCAGGCCCTTATAATGGGCCCCAAAATTAAGGACTCAGTTAGGATCAGGGCCCTGTTGTACTAGGTTCTGTACATATGTGTAGTAAGAGGTAGTCTCTGCCTTGAAGTATTTACAGTCTAAAACTAGACAATGGAAGCATTATTGCCTTCATTTGACAGACAGGGAACGGAGACACAGAGGTCCTACAGGCTGTTTGTAGCACATTTAAAAATTGAACCCAGATTGTTTCTGTGCTATCCTAGTGCTGTCTCTATGAGGCTAAGCGAGACACTTTCACAATCAATCACACTCACGCGCTCACACACAACTCCTGCTACCTGTTGGCATTGCTCTCTCTTTCATGTGTACTTTAGATACTTCAGTGACAGACAGACTAGAAATACATGAAGAGAGTAGAATGTAAGTTGCTTAGGGTAGAGAACAACCTCTTATATATTTGAAAAGCATCAGGAATAGGTAGTATTAGATCCTTAGCTGTGCTGGAATGCTATTCAGTGAAGATGATGGGTGAGGAAGAAAGATCGATTTACATTAGCTGGATGGAGGAAAAAAAGATGGCTCTTTTACAGAAAATTTCATCGACACCGAAACGTTTTGCAGAAATCTCTTGGTTTTGACGAAGATTTCCTCAGGTCCAGGATAGAATTTCTGGCGAGAGGAAAAGGCACCAGAATAACCAATAAACTGGCAATTAGGACGCTGGTCTGGGATATGAGAGACCTGCTTTCAAGTCACTATTCTGAATCAGGCAGACCGGGGATTTAAGCCTGGCTCTCCCACACCCCAGCACCCTGACCTCCAGGCTGTTGGCCGTTCTGGGGTCTCTTTCTCATTCAAAAGGTCCCATTTTTATTCCACACTGGAAGCAAACCAAGGTTCAAAACCTCAAAATGTTTCATGAAATAGATTTTTTTTTCCGGGCCTGCACTACTTTGCATCGCTGTGTCATTATCCTCGGGTCAGCAAAAGGCATAGCTGCCTCAGCACTGCTTGTCGATTGTGCATGGGAACAACAGACTACAGGGAACGGTCTGGCAGTTTGGGACCAACCATTTCCCTTTCATCTTCCTCCATCCCCGTATGCTGGGGTAGCAGGGTTGGCATAGGGCCAGCAACTTCAATACAATCCAGGGATTCCCCTTAAGCAAGGGAAAACTCAAGAGGTTGCTTAACATACAGCTGATTTTCATAGTCTTAAGGGGGAAGCTAATATCTACCCCTGTAATGCTGCATTAATAATAATAAATGATTGTTTAATTAAAATATTTATTGATATTTGAATACTTACTCCCATTTTTCTTTAGATCTACTTGACACTTGTCCTTATTATGCAACAAACACAGCTGTGCTCTCAAGGCACTAGAAAGAAAACCCATAAGACAACGTTTCTCTTTTTACCATGAACATAAATTAATGTCTTGGCTCTGTCAGGAGAAGATGGGTTCTGCTCTCCTGCTAGATGGTAGGACTAATGCTCCGAAATCCTGGAGAACATGTCCCTCTGGGGTGGGCCACATTGGAAGAACCTGCACACTGTCTGCTAAAATGTGAATGTTACAGCACTACTATGAGTAAATGGATTGATCCACTGTTTAAAGAGAAGGTCAGCTGGCTCCTATCCGGATAGGAAGAACCTGTAATATTTGCGGTTAGCACTCTGGCAGTGTGCATGCTTTGCTATGACAATTAGGACTCACACATTGAATTAAGGCCACCTGAATTTACCCCTCAAAATGGTCTTGCTGGGTTGTCATATGATTTTAACAAACACTTACTTTTGGAATATAGAACTTTGAAATATATTTCCCAGGATTGTTATGGAATAAGTATCTGTTTTACTCTGTTACTCTGTTATTATTATTTCTATCAGAGGGTCGCACAATTTGTTGCTTCTGTAGGCTGAGCATATTGCACAGACCAGGGGGCTACTTGCATCCCCCCATTCCCCCCACAAGCTTTCTGTGTGCCATCCTCCCCCCCCACACATATTTCAGGGGCTCACTGCAGTCCACCACCCTGCTCTCCCATGCCAGGGCTTGTGTGACCCTCCATTCTCCCACTTCCCTACCATAACAGGGGCTCCCTGTTCCCCACATCCCCTCCCCACTATAACGGTGTCTCCCATTCTCCCCTCCTGTGACGGGGCTTTGGGTTCCATCATTCTTCCCATCCCCTGCTTTCCCTATACTCCCTTTTCTTTCTTTTGAAATTAAAACAAGGGGCTTGTCTTCACTATGGTGCTAAATGGGCACTGCTGTGATCAATGCAGCATCGTTGTCGTTTGAGAACATCTGGTGAAGACGTGCCATGTTGACAGGAGCATGGAGGTGGAAGGTGGAGGTGGAAGGTAAGTCAGCGGGAGAGTGTCTCCCGCTGACATAGCGCAGTGTTGACACTGTGTTAAGGTGATGTAAGTTACTTCGCTCAGGCTGTGTGTGGTTTTTTCACACCCCTGAATGATGTAACTTATATTAACTTAAGTGGTAGTGTAGACAAACCCAAAGAAACAAAACCCAGTAAGTTTATTTTAAATATCCCCCATGCTCTCCCCCAAAAAGTGGTGGGGTTTTTTTTGGACCAGCCTCACTCAGATATCAATTGTCTTTAAAAAGTTTTATTCAACCAATTTGTGTGTGGGTGATAGTATTTGTGTGTGTGAATTGGGGGTTATTTTTCATAGATTCACAGATTTCCAAGGCTACAAGGGGCCATTGTGATCATCTATTCGAACCACCCCGTATAACACACCCCATAATATTTCCCCCAAATAAATCCTAAAACAGATCTTTTAGAAAAAAAAAATGATTTTAAAAAATTGTCAGTGATGGAAAATCCACCACGATCCTTGGTAAATTGTCCCACTGGTTATTTACCCTGAGTGTCAAAAATGAATGCCTTGTTTCCAGTCTGAAGCTGTCTAGCTTTAACTCCCAACTATTGAATTGTGTTATACCTGTTAGGTTGAACAACTCATCATTAGATATTTGTTCCCCATGCAGATACTGATAGACTGTAATCAAGTCACCCCTTAATCTTCTCTTTGTTAAGCTATAAATGGAGCCTGTCAGGAATGTTTTCTAATCTTTTAGCATTTATGTGACTCTTCTCTCAACCCGCTCCAATTTATCAACCTCCTTCTTGAAGTGTGGGCACCAAAACTGGACACAGTATTTTAGCAGCGGTTGCACTGGTGCCAAATACAACGGTAAAATAACTTCTTTATTCCTACTCGAGATTCCCCTGACAAATCAATACTGATGGAGTATCTCACGGACATATTCCCAAACTTTCCCCATCATTCTAAAATTCTGCAAACCGTGAGAGAAAAAAAATCAGAGCCGTTTTCCATCACCCAGATCCCATGAATCAGCTTCGGTGCAGGATATTTTATATAATTAATCTGCAGTGGCATTATTATTATTTATTTATCTACTGTTTTATTTGTAGCACACTTGTGCCTAGGACTCTGAGCCCCAGCCATGAACCAGAATCCCACTGCACTAGGCACTCCGCAAATATAGAAAGAAAAGATGGTTTCTGCCTCAAGGAGCTTACAGTCAAAGTAAGACTGAACTTCTCAAAACGGCCAGGAGGATATGGACATGCAGTTCTCATTCGTTCTAACGATATCTGAGTGTCAAATCTATGATTGACTTCAAATATCTCAATCTACACCGGTAAACAAAGAAGAGAGAGGAATTGTCCTTGTTCATCGCAAGAAGCTGGAAAGCGGACTAGCATGGCTATTTTCCAGACAGTGAGGCTGGAAAATAGCCAACAGATGCGGTGGATAGCCCCTCATTTGGGACATTTAAAACTGGGATGGAGAAAGCACCAAAGAATATTCTATGGGAGGAATCCTGCCTTGGCCAGGGAAAGGAACTAGACAGTCTGGCAGGTACTTTCCCTCTCTTACTATCTACTCCCCCCAGTGTTCGCAGGGGATACCTCTCTGGATGAAGTGGTTCTGGTGGCTTGCTTTACCAAGCTGGGTTAAAAAGAGGAGTAGATAAGTTCTTGGAGGATAGATCCATCAATATTTGCCAAGATAGTCAGGGATGCAACCCCATGCCTGGGGCAACCCTAAACCTCTGACTGCCAGTAGCTGGGAGTGAAAGGCATAGGTGGATCACTCCATAATTGCCATATTCTGAATACTCTCCATGAAGCTCTGGTACTGGCCACTGTCGGACACTGGGCAGGATGGACCATGGCATGATCCAGCACGGCATCTCTTATGTTCAAGCTATGAATAGAAAGCCGTTCCACTTCTCAAATTTGCTTTTCATTCCTACACACTTAGAACAATAATATCTCAAACTTTACTCCCTTTGTAAATCTCCAGCTAAGCTTTCTGCCCTGGCTTATCTAATGCCTCTTCCGTTTTATTGTTTGGTAACCTGTGCCTTCCCTTGAAAGCTTCTTCAGTGGAATTGTTACTGTTTGCAAGGCTGTTCTGGTCTCCCTACGCTCAGGAATTTGCCTGATAACTGAAGGCTCTAGAGCCATCTACAATATCACAATGCTATTGATGGGTTCCTAAATCATAGGCACCTTGGAAAATTCCATTGTTAGCGCCTATAGTTGTACTGCATTTCCAGGCTGCAAGTGAAATGAGAAAGAGAGAGAGAACATAATAATAAGTAATAATAACAACAACAACATCTGGAATTTTCAGAAGAGCTTAAGAATTTATGTGCCCAACTGCCATGGGCTGGTATTTACAAAAGAGACAATATGTTTATTTGTAGAGCTGATATAGATGTAGGAAATATCCATTTCAGATTGTGCATTTGATTGCTACAGTTGCAATGTGTGTTGTGTTGCAGAGATGCAGTCCATAAGTCACAAGATATTGTTTCTGATCCTGGATTGGATGGCTTGTGGAATGTTGCCAATTCTCATGGTTTTATTCTGAGTCTTGCAATACCTCATATTTTATTTAAAGCCGCAGCCCCTTGAGATAGTTGTTAATTAGTAATAACAATATAATACCTCACTCTAATTTAGCACTTTTAATCAGTAGATCTCAAAGCATTTTACAAATGAGGTCAGTACTATTATCCCCATTTCACAGATGGGGAAACTGAGGCACAGAGAGGTGAAATGATTTGCACAAGGTCACCCAGTAGGCCAGTTGTAGAGTGGTAGACATAACATAGCGCTCCTGAAACCCAGTCAAGTGCTCTATCCACTATGTAGCACTGCCTCACTAATTCTTTAGAATTTTAGCTTTCCTTTTAAAAAAATTTAGCCTTCATGGTTATGGAGAGAATCTTGAAAATGTGACCCAGGTGCTCAAAAACCACCCCAAATTAATTTTTAAATGCTTATGATTCGGGAGGGGTGGAGGAGCTGACTCATGGTGTTTGCCACACTTTATATATAAAAAGAACAGGAGTACTTGTGGCACCTTAGAGACTAACAAATTTATTAGAGTATAAGCTTTCGTGGACTACAGACCACTTCTTCGGATGCATCCGAAGTCCACGAAAGCTTATGCTCTAATAAATTTGTTAGTCTCTAAGATGCCACAAGTACTCCTGTTCTTTTTGCGGATACAGACTAACACAGCTGCTACTCTGAAACCTGACTTTATATATAACTCACCAACAGCACAAACTATGAATTTTACACATTGAACATACAGTTCAACTTTCCCTTTCAGTCAATATTGCGGGTAAAATGTAATGTTTGGTGTGTGCTTGCTCTGGTAAGTCTCAAGTGCTTGAATTGTTCATGGAAAGTGAAATAGAAAGCAAATTCTCAGCTAACCTTTACAGCCCTTTCAAATTCAAATAAATATTCAGGGATATTTCCCCCTCTACCCAAACAACTCTCTTTGTGAGGCATTTGTTGTCTCTGAAAGGTGCAATATAAAACCCAGCACATTTCCCTGATGCTTTTTCTTTTCAGACTTTCACACAATAAAAAAAAAACAACAAAAAAAGCCCAAATACATAATAAATAAAACTGATTTATTTATAATCAGAAATGTTAGGATAGCAGATGGCATAGAGTAGATCTTCATATAATAGGATTTTGAGTACATTCCCAACTCCACAGGAACAAACAGTGGAATACTATTAAAATGTCAATTAGCTTAATATAGGCTCAAATCGCTAAAGAAATATATATATATATATATTGGCACCTGTATATTTTAAGTTTATTTTGGGATTTTAAATGCTAATAAATGCACAACTTTTAAACTAGCAAATAAGAAAAAATGCAAACAGAAAAGAGAAATAATTATACCAAAGGACGACTAAAATATATTGTCACTGAACCTGATGAAATCCTGTAAACGTACATTTTTTCAGAGAGAGGAAGATCCCTTTTTTACACCTGCCTTTTTGATGTCCTTATTTGTTTGGATTGTTTTACTTCGACTGGAAAGTATGGCCCTGCATCAGGACACCATTCAACACCCGTTCAGACTTAAGCAAGTTTTAAACGCTCCCCTGAATTGAGGACTTTATAGATTATATACCATCAAAACGTAGGACTTGCCATAGTGGATTAGACCATTGGCTCATCTAGTCCAGGATCCTCCTGTATCCTGTGGCAAATACCAGGGATGCATCTCAGCTCTGCTGTCCTGACGCCACACAAAAGTTCCAGAGAGATGTGAAGAGGCCCTAATAGCTCACTATCCAGCCAGGGGAGGATTCCCATGGCTCAGACACTGTGGACATAGCGGTCAGGGTGCCTTCTCAAGACCCCCTGGCAAGCCCGACCATACAGAATGTATGCCAGGGGTGCGACCACAGCATAGAGCTGCAGAGATTTCAGGCAGAGGCAGGCCAGGCTAGCCGCTCCTAGTACCAACTCGCCTGAAACCTGTGGGAACTTACTCAGAGTGGACTTCCACAGAGCCTGTGTTACCATGGATACACTGATACTTTTAGCATGCTAGCTCCTCCAAGGCTGTCTAAGTTATATCGGGGGAGCTCTCCATCCCCTGCTGCAGCCCTGGAGCGGGAGGACACAATCGTAGCTTAAAGCCACATTAGTTCCACTTCTCCCTGGGCTTTAAGTTCTGTGCAACACTGTGACGCTGACAGGCCAGGTGTCATCTCATGCCCAGGGCCCTACGCCTCACTGAACACTAACAAATGCATAGCTGGAAACCAGTCTGACCCACACGTGTGTTAGCCTCGTTAAAATAGATGTTACATTTATAAGAATGTGCTTAGACTTTATTAAATGCTTGAGAGTTGTTGCGTGCATGAATCTCACTGATAATATCTGTATCCTACGTTATAAGGTCGTATTTAAGTGTTTGCTCTGTAACTATAAAAGTGTCCGCCAAGAAAATGGAAACCCCCAATGTCAGGAGAAAAGTATTACCTACTGTGAAATACTAGTTCACCACAAGCGGTGTCATCTCCTGCCCAACAAAAGGCCTACAGACATCAGACAAGCCATTGCAGAAAATCAGTGGGGAAAAGGCTTAGTTGATTGTTTTCTATGCACCCATGAAGAGGAGATGGGCACAAATGCTCGTCCCATCACAGGTTGAACTCTGAATGAGGGGAATACAAATCCCCATCAAGGAGGAATTGTTATCCATATGTTGCTTGAACTCTGAGGGCAAAGATTTCTAAGCATAAGCAAGGGATCCCTAGCTGTTTAGCTTAGGTCAACCCTACAGGACATATAGAGCTTACATATTACCGCAGCGTCTATTACCTTTTTGAAACTTAAGACTGTAATTCATTTGTGTGTACTATATTTACCTGCTTTAACCTTGTAAATAACTCACTGATTCCCTTTGCCTAGTTAATAAATCTGTAGTTTGCTTATTACAGGATTGCCTTCAACCTTGTTGTTAGTTTGAGATCTGAGGTGTAATTGAGCTGGGGTAAGTGACTGGTCCTTTGGGACTGGGGGTAACCTGAATATTGTGCTTTTTGGTGGAAGGAACCATCTTTCACAAAGGAAGGCTTGCCTGTCTGGCAAGATAGACCAGAGTGCCCAAGGTCTGTCTGTGACTCCATGTTAAGGCTGTTACAGTGCTTTACGCATTCTCACTTGTGATTGGGTTGGTGTACATCTATAGAACGTACAACCAGTTTGGGGCTGGTGCCCTGTTCCTTGACAGTCTGCCCTGAGGTTGCCACGCACACTGATGAGCTGCTCTAGGCAGCCTGACGTACACCTCTAAGGGTAATGCTTACACCGGAGAAGCGGTTGTAATTTCCAGCTCCAGTAGACGCGCCCACACTAGCGCTGGTCAAGTTAGAGCACTAAAAATAGAAGCGTAGTGCAGCTATGCAAGCAGGTAGCAGCCCAAATGCCCGCCCAGGGTTTCAGAGCGGGTTGTACTCAGTCAGCTAGCCCTGCACACCACTGTCGTTACACTTCTATCGTTAGAACACTAGTAGGTCTCCGTGAGCTGGAAATTCCACCTCTACCTCCAGTAGAGATGTACCTGTAGAGGCACAGCACAGAATCTCACCCCATGTGTTTAACACAAAGGTGGAAGAAGTCCTGCAGTCAGAGCCTAAGCCCGGTTGCATGAGGGTTTATTGCCCTTCCAAATGTATTTTTTTGTTTGTTTGTTTGTTTGTTTATTAACCCTTGCCATTGTAACCCTGGATGTTCCTGTTCTGCCTATAACTGTCCAGTCCTCTTCTGAAGTCCAACTCCTCCTTTTCATGGAGAAGTTTACTCCTTTGTATACCAGGACAACTGTTCTGAGGGAGCTCCTCCCAGCCATCATCTCTGCCTGCCCTAACTCCTAACTCACTTACTCACAAGTGGAGTGTTGGGTTTGCAACTCCTTGCTTCGCCCCAGAATGAATGGCAAACAGAACAGGGCTTGCCAAGGAAGGGCTGTGGCAATCTAGATGTCTGTGAAGACTGTACTTGCTGCTAAATGCACATTGTATAGCATCCCAAAAATGTCCATCAGGACAATCCAATAGTGCTTCAGACTTAGGAGAGAAGAATTTAATATAATACCCACAATTCACACTTCTGCATCATCCAGAAGGATTCCCAGTCATTCCACCCTCCCAGCAAGGTGAAATAATACAACTGTTTAATTGGCTGGGAGTTTGTTGATGAAATAGCTTTTTTGTTGGGAAAGGCAGATTCGTCAAAACCAAAACTTTCCTGAGGTCCAGGATGGAATATTTGGTTAAAATGAGAGAGAGTGGCTCCTCAGAATAGCCAAGAGTCTAGTGATCAGAGCATGCACTTGTGACGTGGGAGAGCCACCTTTCATTCCTGAGTCAGAGTAGGGCCTTGAACCTGAGTTTTCCTTGTCCCAGGTGACCACCCTACCCACTGGGATATTGGCTATTCTGGGATAGTGTGCCCACTAATTTTTTTTATATATAATGAAAAATGTTGAAAGGTCCCGGTTTCATCCCAAAGTGGAACAGGAAAAATATTTAAAATCTCAAAAATTATCGAGGGATGGGAAAAATGTTTCCTGTACACCTTTATTTAATAGTGTGCAACAGCGCTCCACAGTGGCATAGGACAAGAAATGTTATATGCCTTTGAATCTCCAGGGGGAATTTTTGAGGTAGACAGAATGTATTCAACCACATTGGAAGTGGGGCAGGTCTGTGGGCTACTTTAACTTTCCCTACTCAAGCCTACCCTTTGAAATGGACCATTGGATCCTTGAAGACCACACATAATGATCAGGACCTTGGTTTTACAACTTACCCAAATGACCTTGTACACCCCAGCCAAATCACACCCTGCATTTTACTCCCATTACACAGGTTGAATTCCCGTCCCTCCTGCCCCCCACCCCGGTATAAAGGGTCAGCACAAGCCCTTTGTGACTCTAAAGCCCTATTTTGAAAACGTCAGTGGTACATTAATGGTATGTAGGCTCTGTGAGACTGACTAGGCCTGAGTTGTTTAGCTGATGAAGTGCCTAGCTGACAGGATGATACCTGAGGTGGAATGGCTGCCCTGATTGTGTCCATGCGCTAGACACTGCAAGTGTCTTAGTTACAACACAAACCTTTCAGCTGTTTGGATAAACTTCCTGTTTACAGATTGTTATAACTATAAAGGGAAGGGTAACAGCTGTCCTGTGTACAGTACTAGAAAATCCCTCCTGGCCAGAGACTTCAAAATCCTTTTCCCTGTAAAGGGTTAAGAAGCTCAGGTAACCTGGCTGGCATCTGACCTAAAAAACCAATAAGGGAACAAAATACTTTCAAATCTTGGGGGGGGGAAGGCTTTTGTTTGTGTTCTTTGTTTGGGAGTGTGTTCGTTCTCGGGACTGAGAGGGACCAGACATTAATTCAGGTTCTCCACATTTTTCTAAACAAGTCTTTCCTATTTCAAACTTGTAAGTAAATAGCCAGGCAAGGCATGTTAGTTTTCCTTTGTTTTCTCAACTTGTAAATGTACCTTTTACTAAAGTGTTTGTCTTTGATTGCTGTACTTTAAACCTAAGACTAGAGGGGAGTCCTCTGAGCTCTTTAAGTTTAATTACCCTGTAAGGTTAATTTCCATACTGATTTTACAAAAATTATCTGGTTGTTCAAAACTGGACTAATACAAAGAGACTGGGTCTCTGCGGTTTCTTACCTTTGTTGCATGTAAGGAGGTTCCATTTCAGAACAGAGGCCCATTGTGAGATGGTCCTTGGCCTGAAGAACTTAATACATTGGCAAAGAGTGGGAGAGGAAACAAGCCCAGGGACTCACCTGAGGTCACAGCAGGGAAGAGAAACTTAATTCCCAAGTCCACTGCCTTAATCCACTATCAGAGGGGTAGCCGTGTTAGTCTGAATCTGTAAAAAGCAACAGAGGGTCCTGTGGCACCTTTGAGACTAACAGAAGTATAGGGAGCATAAGCTTTCGTGGGTAAGAACCTCACTTCTTCAGATGCAAGTAATGGAAATCTCCAGAGGCAGGTATAAATAGAACACTTCAACCTCCCTGGCCACACAATAGCAGATGTAAAGGTAGCCATCTTACAGCAAAAAAACTTCAGGACCAGACTCCAAAGAGAAACTGCTGAGCTCCAGTTCATTTGCAAATTTGACACCATCAGATCAGGATTAAACAAAGACTGTGAATGGCTATCCAACTACAGAAGCAGTTTCTCCTCCCTTGGTGTTCACACCTCAACTGCTAGCAGAGCACCTCACCCTCCCTGATTGAACTAACCTCGTTATCTCCATACTGATATATACCTGCCTCTGGAGATTTCCATTACTTGCATCTGAAGAAGTGAGGTTCTTACCCACGAAAGCTTATGCTCCCAATACTTCTGTTAGTCTCAAAGGTGCCGCAGGACCCTCTGTTGCCTTAATCCAGTAGACCATGCTGCTTTCCTAACTTTAATGTGCATATCCCTTTATGTATATCATTTACAAACTCATCAGCACATGTGCAGAATGAGAGCCACTAAGAGAAGAATCCTGTAGCATAATGTCTGAAAGAGGCACCACATTATAAATGTTCATTGCAAGCTCTCTGAAGAGTGTAGCAAATACATTCAGCTCCTTGCCAGTGGGCATTTGTTTAGGGAACAGGAATGTTTTTTATTTATAGACTTTGAGTGAGCGGCCTGTTGATATGTGTTTTGTGTGTACCAACAGCGTGTGATCTTTGGGGTAAAGGAGGAGTGTGGAACTGGGATGGAAGCAGGAGAAAAAGAACTGTCTCCAAAGAGTTCTCATTATTTCTGTTCAATCCAGTGCATGCTCAACTTCAATTCAAACAATTTCCCGTAAGTTCATAGCTAATTGGTACGGATCCCCAGATATCTTCTGGTATTGCTCTTATGCTCCACTGCCAGCCTTTTTTTGCAACGCAAGATGAAGGCTCAAATGCCCTACAGCTGAATTTCTGGGTCACACGATACGAGCATGGCCACTGGGCATTCCTCATTATAGCTTGGATGCCTTCCATGCTGATTTAGTCGCATATATGAGTGTTAATAAAAATCAAATTAATGAATGGGTTTCTTTTGTAAGACGGGAGTATTGTCTAGTGGTTAGAGCAAAGGACTGCATCTCAGGACTCCTGAGTTCTTTTCCTGATGCTGGAACTGGGTCTTGTGACCTTGGGAAAGGCATGCAGGGCAAGATTTTCAAACATGCACAGCATCAGTAGCTCCCATTGTGACTTTCTTGTTGAGCTCTTTTGAAAATTTCTCCACTTATTTGAGAACGTAAGTGGGAGTAAAGCTCCTTTGAAAATCTGGCTCCAAGAAAGCTCTCTCCTACCAGGTGCTGACCATACTTACAAGGCTCTAAGGACCCTCAATTCTGCTTAAAGTCCTTCACACTTTAAGGCACTGCCAGCAAAGTTTTCCCTCCTGTGCAGAATTGAGTCTTTACCCTATTCTTCATCTTACCTGTCTCTAAAATGGGTCTAACAGATAGCTACCTCACAGGGGATACTATAATAGATAGTGAAAATAGTCAATATTTCTAAAGACCTCAGGGATCCTTATATAAAAAGTGCTATGTGCCACTATCTGTTAAGAAGGATGGTCTTATGGTTAATTTAGTGGAGAGCTGGTTTCAATTTTTGGCTCTGCCACAGACTTCCTATATGACTCTAGGCAACTCACTTAGGCTCAGCTCCGCAAAGGTATTTAGGCTCCTAAGTTTCACTGAAGTCCATGCCTACCTTTGAGGATGTGGGCTGTAATCGCTCTGTGCCTCAGTTATCCATGTACAAAATGAGGACAACAATACTCCCTTTGTCTTATCTATTTACATTGCAAGATCTTCAGGGCAGAGTGTATCTGTTACTATATGTGTGTACAGCACCTGGCACAATAGGGCCCTGATCTCAGTGACTCTGCACTACTGTAAATACTACTATTACTAATAAAAATAATTACCAGCCATTACTGCATAGAGATATCTGAGGTGCTGCTGTATTTCCCTATGCTTAGTACAGGAAATTAACATGTCCTCTTAGGTACTGCTAGGCCAAATTCAGCTCTTAGTTGCACTGGTCTTAACCCAGAGTAACTTCTCAGAAGTTAGTGGTTTTTATCTGGATTTACCCCAGTAAAATGAGATTGGTGCAGTCAGTATTGACTGTGCAATGGCAACCCCTGTAAGTGCCGGGCTGGCTCTAGGCACCAGCGCCCCCCCCCCCCCCCATTTTGTTTGTTGTTGCTTGGGGTGGCAAAAAAACTGGAGCCAGCCCTGTGTAAGTGCAAAGCAATCGTGGTAAATATGCACTTTTGACTGTGGAATGCAACAATAACAGACTCTTGCTGTGTGTATTTTCTTCCCCTTCATCTTCCCTAATTCAGATTAAGTATGCCTTTAATGAAATGAAATCATTATTTTTTTTTCCTTGCAGTGCTTTCTCCCCATGAGATAAGCCATAAGACGTGTGTGTGTGTGTTTTGTCAACTGATATTAAGTGGGACTGGCTTAGTTTTGTACCTTTACTGACAAATCTATGTTAATAACAACATCAGCACTGTATTAAACCTGAGGTATGGGAATAATATGTAATAACAGTGAAATTATTAACAGAGTGTATCACATGGAGAACCATACAGTATGGAAAATAGAGTGACTATTAGCTTGGGTTATTATTACCTTATTATGGCCATTTAAATAGACTGTAATTCTGGGAATTTAAAGGTCAGTTTGATTTATTCAGCTTAGTTTGTCACGTGTTTAGAAAACTAATTAAAGAGAAAACAATGTGGCTATATCATTTTTAACGGCAAGCATGTGCAAGGGGCCAACTGATTTTGAAACCCAGTTGAATAATGAACATTGTTGTAATTTTCAGGATTTACATTCCTTGCTCTCAAAAGTGCTCATTTCCCCTCCTACATTAAAGCATCTTCATACACTTTTGCCATTAGTATTTTGAGGGGGATGTTTTCGAATATTTCCCCCTGGGCTAGAAGGCTGAATGATCTCCAGTTAGCTTGAGCGTTCCGAAAATTACAAAAATAAAGAACTAGGAGGAAACAAATCTTTGAAATGGTCTTTAATCCCCATGGCTGACCTACAATTGTTCTGAAAATAATAACTATTAGCATTAAAAGTTTCCAGAGAGCTTTACTCTCTGGTCCCAGTTCAGCAGTTCTTCTCTATTCAACAAAACACTTAAGCACATGCTAAACTTAAGCAAGAATGTGAGTACTCCTGACTTCAAAGGGACTCGAGCATGTGCTTATAGTTAAGCATGAACTTAAGTGCTTTCCTAAATAAGAATGGATGTAGGCACCAGCTTAAATGCTTTGCTGAATTTGGACCCTAGCAGGTATCATTTCGCCCAGCACTGAAATGCATCCTGTTCTGGGGAGGAGCGTGGCAAATATTTATCCATCAAGCACACAACAATGTTACACCACATTTTTTGGTGCAAAGAGTAAAGAAGGCTATAGTCAACTGAAACCTCAGGGGAAATTCGGTCAAAATCTGGTAACTATGAAGTTCTCTAAAATTGTATCAAGTATCAGAGGGATAGCCGTGTTAGTCTGAATCTGTAAAAAGCAATAGAGGGTCCTTTGGCACCTTTAAGACTAACAGAAGTATTGGGAGCATAAGCTTTCGTGGGTAAGAACCTCACTTCTTCAGATGCAAGAATTGTAATGATTCATGCCATGACAAGAAAATGAACATCTTTCTTCTTCAAAAGGGCAATGGTATCTCTAATGATTTTAGATAGCCAAGAATGTGGCTGTATAGTCTGATGTGAAAAACAGCTCCTCCAGCACTACAGACCTTCAATAGCACCTCCCCACTCTTGATTTAGGAAGTATAGAGCCATTTTTAAATCACAGACACTACTTCTTGTAGCACAGCATCATTTACTTGTGGGCCTCCCATAACAGCATTGAGTAGTACTGGCTGGAAAAGCGTGGCAGTTTCGTTTTTCTTTCCCATTGAGAATTTCAGCTTTTCAGCAAAATATCAAACCCCAAAACTTTTGGTCTAAAACTGAAAACTTCTATTCAGAAATGCTGCCACGGTGCCTCGTGAGGATTATAGCTCTTGTGTCTCATGCTCTCTGTGCTTCCTGGCTGGACAACATCTCCCATGATGCACTACGGTCTTCCCTCTGGTTGAGCCTCTGCATGCATCATGGGAGTCCCTGATCATGGTGCAACAGTGGAGATGTAGTTTGATGGGGAAACTTGGCCCATAGAAGAGAATGGAGGTATAAGGCAATTGAACTACAGTTCCCATGAAGCACTGCAGTGGCGTGTCTGAATAGAAATTTGTCACTTTGTTTTTTACCAGAAAACCAAAAGCTTTTTAGTTTGTTTCAATTTTGGGGGGCGGGGGGAGGTGTTGAAAAAAAGTTGAAATTTCTGGAAAGCAGACACTTTTATCATGGAAATTTTAATTTTGTAGAAAGTCCAGTTTTCCATCGAAAAAACAATTTCACAAGAAAATTCCAACTAGCCCTAGTGCTGAGTGAACCTGGCCTGTACTTTAGCATGACAGATCTCATAGAATTACAGACATTAAAGCTGTAAATGAATGGTCAGTTCAGCCAGTCATCATCTTCCTACCAATGTAGGATCATTAACTAAGGCAGGGTCCATTATCCAGGGCCCCATTCAAAGCCCAATGAAGTCAAATAGACTCTTGTAGACATCAGTTGTATCAAGCTCCTAATGCAATCATGTGGTTATGTAAATTGTCATTTAACCTGCTGTGCCTAGGAGTATTGATTCTTTGCTGCTGTTTGTGCATGGGAAAATGGGGGCAGCTTTGGGGAGGAGCCATAGAAGGGGAAGCCATGTTGCGTTGGGTTTAGGATCTTAGGTTGTCTTAATCTAGTCTTGTATCCAACTGAAACTTCAGGAGATTGGTCGGGAGACTAGTGCTAACCCATTTTACTCTTGCAACAAGGCTCATAGAATCTTTTGAGACGAGGTCTGCTTTACTGCTTACCTGGAAGATGTTCATTCCTGGTGACCCAGTATCCAGGCATTTGTTCTGGACCAGCTCGGCAGGGGGAAACGCCACTTATGAATCAACAATATTATTTCCGACAGCACCCTGGGTTGTCCTTGGAGATCTCCCATTCATGTACTGCCCAGTCCTGCTTCCCCTGTGAGATCTGACAGAGTCGCCACTGAGGTGACTTGCGACTGGCCCCATCTGCCAGCTGCAACAATGGCATGGAGACTCTAACCTGAGAGCTAGCTAGCTCCTAGATGCTTATGCCTGAAAGAGGCATTGAAGCCTGAGGGGGGTGGGAGTCAGTATAAATATAACTCTCTCCTTGTCTAAATCCATAAACGGTAAGGCCAACTCAAAAGTGCAGATCTGGGAACTAAATGAGTCAGCAGTGTGCCCTTGTGACCACGAAGGCCAACGGCATATTGGGCTGTATTAGTAGGAGCACTGCCAGCAGATCGAGGGAAATTATTATTCCCCTCTATTCGGCACTGGTGATGCCACACCTGGAGTATTGTGTCCAGTTTTGGTCCCCCCACTACAGAAGGAATGTGGACAAATTAGAGAGAGTCCAGCAGAGGGCAACAAAAATGATTAGGGGGCTGGGGCACATGACTTATGAGGAGAGGCTGAGGGAACTGGGCTTATTTAGTCTGCAGAAGAGAAGCATGAGGGGGGATTTGATAGCAGCCTTCAAGTACCTGAAGGGGGATTCCAAAGTGGCTGGAGCTAGGCTGTTCTCAGTGGTGGCAGATGATAGAACAAGGAGCAATGGTCTCAAGTTGCAGTGCGGGAGGTTTCGGTTGGATATTAGGAAAAAAAAAATTCACTAGGAGGGTGGTGAAGCACTGGAATGGGTTACCTAGGGAGGTGGTGGACTCTCCTTCCTTAGAGGTTTTTAAGGCCCAGCTTGACAAAGCCCTGGCTGGGATGATTTAGTTGGGTTTGGTACTGCTTTGAGCAGGGGGTTGGACTAGATGACCTCTTGAGGTCTCTTCCAACCCTAATATTCTATGATTCTAAAAGGAAGAAACAGGATTGTCCTTTTGTAATTTGCTTCTAAATAAATGCTCCAAGTGGAAACTTGTTAACCCTGCCTGCTGCTTCCATGTCTACTTATATGCAAGACCTCCTGCAGCAAATCAATCCTTGCATTGTAATGGCATTCACTTGACAAGATATGTTTGGCTTAGTGCACTGCTGCTATTAGTTCTTGAGATCTTGTATGGGTGGCATGGCACACTAGGAAAACAGAACGGAGACGCTCGTTGATATGCACAAAGGACAAACAAAGAGGGACTGCACAGCAGGATGATGAAATGGGGAAGAATTCTATTGCCCTTAATGCACTGCAGTGTACTAAGTCTACCAAATACCTCTTTAGTAGCCAGTAAAAGTAAATGCAGGTGGACAGCGTTGAGGGATCTTTCCATCATTTATAAATAACCTGCTTATTTCATTACTTCCTGAGGTGCTTTGCTCCTGATTCCGCCCCTTTTCGGGTGCGCTAATGCCTCGCGGCTCACAAGGACGCCCTAGATTGCTACTCAGGGAGTAAGGTACTACTGTGTGGGAATAACGGTATCAGGATCCGGCTCTGAGAACTAGATTGTGCCTCAAGCCACAGGCGTGGCCAGGAGGTTCTGTGCATCATTGACAATCCCCGCTCCCAAGGCACAATTTCTTCCCTGCTTCTCTCTTGTTCTGAGAAGGGGACTTTGTCCTGGGATTGGCAGGGCAGAGTTAAGGCTCCACCCATTTCCTGCCCTCTTTGCTCCATTGCTGCCCGTTTTTCTGTCAGTGGGGAGCCATGGGGGTTCTGCATCAGCTCCGGACCTCACATCGGGATAGGCTGAGCGACAGGGTGGAAGGAGGGAAGAACAGAGGAGTAGGTGGCAGTGTAAGGGGTCGGCCTCACCCCTGCGGCGCCTCCTGCTGGTCATCTGGGGAACCAGCTCTGTCCAGCCCGGAGCGCCCTCTGCAGGCCAGTGATCCACCTTGTCCTTCGCACTGGCCGCCGTGTCCCTCCCAGGACCCCCATGCCCCTTGCTCTGGGTGCTGCCCCCTGGCAGTACCCATATTCACTGGGTCTCCCCTCCCAGGGGAACCCCCACCCACTAACCCCACCTCGCCTCAGAATAAGGCCACTGCCAGTCACCATCTAGCCCCACGCCCAGGGGCAGACTGCAGTATCAGCCTACTCATCACAGGCAAGGTTGGGTTTGGACCTGCTGCCTTGGCCTACACCTGGGTTGCCCAGTACCCCTTGGCCTAATACTAGGCCGCAGCCTGGGGCTTTCCAGGCTGGAGCTCCCCAGCCTTTCCCCAGCCCTGTTCCGGTACTCTGTCTTAGCTCCCTGCAGCCAGGCCCTTCTCCCTCTGAAGGCAGAGAGAGACTCTGGGTGAGCTCCTGGCTCCCTGCCTTTATAGGGCCAGCTGAATCTGTTTGGGGCGTGGCCCCAGCTGCAGCCATTTCCCCCAAATCAGCTCAGCCTTCCCTGCCCCAGCCGTCTCCCAGGGCTGTTCCAAACCCCTCAGGGCAGGAGCGGGTGTCCACCCCGCTACAGGCAGCAAGATGAGGACATGATATAGGTCTCGGTTGTGGAGGCTTAACTGACACAATTAATCCCATTGGTTGCAGTGGGATTACTCCCATGGGTAAATGCTCACTGGGTGTGAACAAGGATTCCATAACCTGCACGGCAGAGAAATGTTAATGCTGCTGGGTAAACTGAGGCTCACACGAATGATGGGGTCGGTGTGTGAAAATAATATCCACAAAATGAACTGGGAGTGCCCAATCTGCCTTTTTTTGAAGTGCCCAGATTGGGCATTCAGATTATTAGCGTTGCTGTCCCCCCATCTGCTGAGAGGGAGCAGATTTTCGGCGCCTTGCCGGTCACTTTCTTGTTCGGAGCAGAAATCAGTGACAGAAAGTCAGGGTGTTTTCGTGGTGCCATTTGTTTATTTAGAAGTGTACAGGAGTCCCGTGTTCTGGAGCAGGAGTGGTAACAAACATCACCACTGGCAACCCCCTTTGGCCAAAACCTTGAGCCTGGCACCTTTGCTCTGTCCCACAACACTCTGGATGGCTCCCTGATGTTATCCACCCTTCCTATAGAGAGTTATTCCTACCTCACTCAGCCATCCATTAAGGAGAACCATTACAGTACTGTCACTCCGATTTCCACCCATAGTTCAACTGCACGTACAATGTCTGGACCACGCACAAATTACAGCCAGGAAAAAGAACAACTCTTCTGAATATGTGCCCATGTACTAATCTGAGGTCACAAGACAAATCAGAAGGAAATCCTAGAACAGAGGGTAAGTCTACAGTGCATTCCGAGCTGGGATTGCAGGTCAGGTAGACATACCCATGCTCGCTTTGCCTACACTATCCTGGTTAAAAATAGCAGAGTAGATGCTTTGGTCCAGGCTTCAGCGATGCGAGTAGGTACCTTGAGTTCTGGGTGGGCTTATAAAGCCTGCAATGGTGCCTTTTAACCAGGCTTTTGTGGGTATGTCTACGTAAGCTGGAATCACAGACATATGTACCCAGAATCGATGGAACACATTCACTTCTAGGTAACAAAATGTAAGTTTGAACTATAGAGATGCACTTGCATAGGCCAGTGGTAAATTTGACCACATGAATCCTGGCTCTAGCCCTTTTTTTCTGCTCAAGAAGTCCCGCTATCCCTTAATAAGACTTTGGTATACTGGAATTTCTGTATCCTTGTATACCATCTGAAGGTATTGTATATTTGCACACTGACTTTGTTTTTTTGATGGAAAAAACAGATTGCTGCATTTTTTCTGAAACCAGCAAACCTGATTCATTCCAAGGACTTTGCCAATGTATGTAAATAAAAAGAAATACACTTCCCATTACTTGGTCTTTTATTAGACCTTACCTAGTTCTTATTTGCAGGGTATAAAACCTGAAGGTGGGATGAGAAATGTTTCCTCCTCTTTTTGATTTTTTGTCTGAAGGATGAAGTCACAATCTGTCATGTTTTACGAGCGTGCACATACACAGAAACACGGATAGGACGAGGATCACATTGCAAGTGCGAGTTCATGAACTCTGCGAACACCCGGATCTCTCTGACTAAACAGCATCCTAGAGTCAAGTAGAATGAAAACAACTAGAATAATACACTCAGCTTAAAGGGAAAGGAGATTGTGAAGCAGAGACCAATCCTGCAGAAAATAGGTTTGGCATGATTTTGAAACCTTGACAAAAGGAGGCTGCCAAGGTTACCCATGGACTCGGCCATGCGCCCATGTAATTTTTTAAAAAATATTATTTTATTGAAGGAAAAGGGGTGTTTAATTATCAGTTCTCAAACAAACGGTGATTCGGCAAAATGTCAGGATTCCAGCTGAGATGACACTTGTTTGTGTTTGGGATTGTGTGCCGGGCGGCTGTGTGGACAGGCGAGGACCTCCGACTGTTCACTGAATGAATTTCCACTCGTGCCTCTCGACATTGATTGAAAGCGAAGGCTGCCGTTGGAGCCCTCAGGCTGTCTTAAGAAATCCATCCCTCTCTTTGCTAGATCCTTGATGAGTATAACTCCAGCTTCAGGAGAGATCAGGATGAAGCGGCGGGAATTTAACCCTTTGGGTGCCAAATAGCTAGCATGAATGCTGGCCTAATCTTGAAAGAAAGAAAGAAAGAAAGAAAGAAAGAAAGAAAGAAAGAAAGAAAGAAAGAAAGAAAGAAAGAAAGAAAGAAAGAAAGAAAGAAAGAAAGAAAGGAACCAAATGTAATGAAATAAGAAAGAAGGACCAAAAAGCATCACTTGTTTGTGTCAGTATGAGATATATCAATGCAGAATCCATTATGAAATGTTCCTTTGTCTTTTTACTTTTGATATTGATCTACCCTTGCTTTTGTGGTTCATAGTATTATCAGAATATCAGAGCGCGCACACACACACACACACACACACACACACACACACACACACACACATATATATAATATATGTGAATATAGCTCAGCTGTTTGCACCACAGTTGTGTGACCGTGTGTGAGTGTGTGTATGTGTGTGTGGTTCAGAGTATTATCAGAATAGCTCTGATATTCTGATAATACTATGAACCACACACATATACACACAAACTCACACACAGTCACACAACCGTGGTGCAAACAGCTGAGTTCTATTCACTGCACAGATATACCAAAGGAAAACAAGTTGGGCCAGATCCTCTCCTGGTGTAAATCAACATCGATCTAGTAACTTCTAGCCATACCTCTTTGCAGCAGCTGAGAACCCAGGCTATTATTTCCTAGTGGTGATTTCACTGGCAGGGCATCTCTGAGTGCTGAATATTGACGTTAGATTAAATACATGTGTAATACAGTTAATTTCAATGTTAATTAAAACACCTGGATGCCATATCCTCAGCTGGTGTAAACTGACATAGCCCCACGGAAGTCAATCGAACCACAACAATTAAAACCAGCTTGGTACCTGGCCCATGGGGTGAAGCAAAGAGTTTGTTTATTATGGGCAAGATTTTGATTTGTTCTTATGGTGCAGTGCAGGGTCTGCCTTTGTTCTTGGAGTTAAGGCTTTGCACAACCTTTTGACCAGGAGGAAATCATCACACTGACAATAAAATGGTTACTGGGAACATAAACCAAGACTAGGAACTACCTCACCAGCCACACACATCAATATATGATGACAATATTAAGCAAGCTAAACCCCTGAAACCTAGTAGCAGCAAAGAGCACTGTCTACTAACATGCCCTCTACCGAAAAAAGATATGAAAATCTAGATTGCTGTTAGGACTGTTGAAAATTGCCATTTACTTTTCATGGGACATTTAATTGTTTTCTCTTATTTTCCAGGAAGAAATATGATTTTTTATTTTAAAAATGAAACCATGTTTTAAATTATATTTTAAAAAATTGGTTAAAAAGTTTGGATTTGGGTAAAAAAATGTTTGGGTTCTGAAAATAAACAAAAAAGTGGGAAATGTAGTTGTCCTTTTTAAGTCTCCCAGAGAACAAATGTCATTTTTCAAAATGCATTTTCAAAAAAGGCTTTTTTTTGATGAAAAAATGGAACATTTAGACCAAAAGGAAAATTTTGTTCTAAATGACAGATTTTGTCAATTAAAAAAATGACAAAAAAATTGACCACCTCCTATATCTGTAGTTAGCACCTAGATACTGTGATGTTGAATGTTCTGCAGTTATGTAAGGGCTTGATCCACTACCCATTGAAGTCAACAAAAGTCCTGCTGTTGAGTTCAGTGCACACTGGACCGATCCCCAAAACAGGCAGATGAATCAGACATGGAAGCTACATCTGGTTTCTGTTCCTGCTCCTATTGAAATCAATGAGAGTTTTGACGTTGACTTTAATAGATACGTTTCAGCTTCTGATTCTCCTTATAAAACTAGCCTAATTAACGTCACAAAGCTGGATCTATATACACAGCTGGGATGTAAATAGACTTATCTGGCTGAGTTGTGTGAAAATGGATGCTTTGTTGTCTTAGCTTCAAGAATATTACTCTAGTGGAGAATTACCATTCGCAGAATGGTAGAATGGTTCCATGCATTTTGTTTTCTAAATAAGTTTCATTCATGTCAGGCTCACTTCACCTCAGTGTGATGAGGAACCCACTCTTCGGCTGTTAAAGGGTGAGTACCACCAGTTTAAAGTTTTACAATTATTAATACACGATTCCGCTGAACTTACTTACAAAATAATAGGCAACATCATCATGATTCACACGTTCTGCTGTTTTCGTTTCCATAAATAAGCCTGCTCCACAAATGTGAATGGCATTTTCCCACATAAACCACACCAGATTGTCTGTTTCAAAGGGGCTCTTGAGTGTAATTTTTTTTCCTTTGATGAATCAGAGCCTTTGCCGTAAAAAAAAAAAAAAAAAAAAGACATGAATCTCCCTTTATCTACAGCTGTATCCTATAATAAACATGAAGGGCCAAATCCTTTATTAGCTTAAGACTATTTGAGACAATAGAGTTACACCAGCAGATAATTTGACCCAATTATTTTAATGTTCTCTATTAAAAGTATTCAAACATCTAAACAAACAAACAGACAAAAAACCCATTAGGTATTATCTTTTATAGACAGATCCTCAGCTTGTGTAAACAGAGTCACACCAATTTACATCAGTATAAGATCTGGCTCTATATGTGCAGTTAGGAAGATAGATTTCTTTCCATCAGTCTGTGTCAAAAGCCAGTCAACCGTGGCCAAGTGTTTGGTGTATTGTGGACTGTGTTGGATTTACAAGCTATCACTTTAAGAGTGTGTGGGGTGGACAGGAGAGGAAGGGTTCCTGGTCCTGCTTGCAGGCTAGGGGGCTTCATAGGGAAGCGTGAGATCAGAATCAGTCTAAAAAGAACCAGCTTAGAACAAGGTGGGGTGAGTTTTGCCTCTCTGCCTCAGGGAGCAGCCTGCTTTGACACTCGTTGCCTTCAGTTACTGTGTGTTATCATTCTGGATTCTAAGAATATAAGTAGTGTTAAATTGCAACCTCCCAGTAAGAGTACTTGATGTTTTTATCTAACTTCTCTATGTGTATGCTGTGAACCTAACAATACAATCTGGAAGAAATTGCTTCCTCTGGCTAACCAATAATGTCCTATTAGGTATCGACCTGAAACTATGAGGAAACCAGGTTAATTGTATACCCAAACTTGTCCTTTTTTCCTTTACAGTGCTATTGGGGGATATCTTGCTTATCAGAAGCATCACACAATACAGATTCAGAGAAGATTAGGGTTGGAAGAGACTTCAGGAGGTCATCTAGTCCAACCCCCTGCTCAAAGCAGGACCAACCCCCCTAAATCATCCCAGCCAAGGCTTTGTCAAGCCAGGCCTTAAAAACCTCTAAGGATGGAGGTTCCACCAACTCCCTAGGTAACCCATTCCAGTGCTTAACCACCCTCCTAGTGAAAAAGTGTTTCCTAATATCCAACCTAGGCCTCCCCCCCTGCAACTTGAGACCATCGCTCCTTCTTCTGTCATCTACCACCACTGAGAACAGCCGAGCTCCATCCTCTTTGGAACCCACCCCCCTTCAGGGGGGTTCAGAACTCTTAAAAGATGTAACTGCACTGCCATCGCACCTAATTCAACAAGGTTCTTAAGCATGTACATAATTTTAAGCATGTGAGTAGACCCATTGACTTTTAAAGGATGTCCGTAACCTCAAGCATTGAAAAGTCCCTTTGAAATTAATGGGACTACTCAATGCTTGATGTTCCATACTTGCTTGAAAAGTCAGGGTGTCTGCACACATGCGTAGAAGCTAGGCACATGCTTAAGTACCTTGTTGAATGGGGGCCTTAATGCATACACATGTTACAACCTGGCTCTGCAAAGCCAAACTCTTGTAATTAAGCCCATTGAAGCCAACAATACTGAAGATAACTTCAGTGTGACTACTCATATTAGTTAAGGTTATTCAGATGAATAAAGAATCAAGGTCCTAAAGGGACCCACCTGGGCCTCAGCTCATTAAAACCAAAGCTTGAGTCCAGTTCACCACAAGGTTCATGAACCTGAGGTTAGAACTATCCGCGAGTCATCAAGTTACAGACGCTGGCTATTATGGCAACCGCACCTCTATCACTATGTCAGCATCAGTGGTTCTCACTCTGACTGGGGCAGGGCTGGAGTAAATCAGTCCTTCTCCAGAGGTTTATCATTCCTAATGGGGGTTTATTTACAGTTTCCACAAGGTAGGCCTCAGGGTTGGGCTGAGTGGTTTGCTTACGCAAAACCCCCAACAACAACAAAAATATAGGTCCTTGCTCCCACCTTTATTACACTGGTTCCTAGTCCCCAGCCCACACTGTCATGAACTCGATATTCCGCTTCAGGGAGGAGAAACCTTTTTTCCCTGTTGCTGCCAACCCTTCTGCAACTTGTTTCTTATCCCTTCTCTTTCAGTGGAAGAGGATTGTGGCCCTTAATTGGGATCAGGTGTCCCTAATTAACCGGAGGTAACCTCTTATGGCTCGTAAGGAAAAGGGCTTAATCATTCTAAGGCTGATACTCCTGCTTTCAACCACCTACAGCTGTCAGGTCAGACTTCATAACACTGTTTAAACTGAGTGATTAAAGGTGCAAATTAAAGGGAGCACAAATAGAAAGGCACAATAGGGTTTACATGAGTGCATTCTTAGTGCTTGATCCTACAGCACTCAGGCAAAATAGCTTATTGACTTTCATTGGTGTGTTGGGATGTTAGTGAGTTCCGTCCCATAGGGCCAAGTCAGAGGCCTGCCCCACATCTCTTACTTGAGATACTGAGCATTATTATTGGGGTGGAGAGAATATTGCACAATTGCCCACTGCAAGGTTTCTTGCACCTTCCTCTGAAGTGTCTGGTGCTGGTCACTGTTGCATACTGGCTACTGGACTAGATGGACTGGCCATATCATGGATGACAGTTCTTATGTTCCTTTACCTTAAGTCTTTGTCACACATTTTACCGCTCAGTTTCTTCTCAGAAAAGGACAGGGTGGGACTTTAAAAAGGAATCCTAGCACCTCGGGCACCAGAGTGATGCTCAGACTGATGGGTTCCATTCTTAGTTTTCTGCCACTGACCTGCTGCATGAGGTTGGGCACATCACTTCTTCTCTCTGTTTCCCCTCCCAAACTTTGTGTGGTTCGTCTATTTAGAGTGGATGCTTTTCAGAGCAGGGACTGATCAGGAAACAGAAAGGGAAGATGGTGCAGTAGCAGTGGACTTGAGAAACCTGAGTTCATCTCCTTGCTCTGCCACAGGCTTCCTGTGTGAGCTTATTACTTGCTCTCTTTGAGCCTCAGTTCCCATCTGAAAAATGGGGCTAATGGCCCTGCCCTACCTCACAAGGGTATTGTGAGTATAAATACATTACAGACCTGTGACGCACTCAGATACTAGAGAGATGGGGACCATGTAACTAAGGAAGATAGGAGCTGTTTCTTACCATGAGTGTGTGTACGTACAGTGCCTGGCAGAACAGGGCCTTGATCTCAATTGGACCCTTCAGCGCTACTGTAATATAAATGCACAATAGTAGTAAGGAAGCATGATGGACAGTGATGAGCACATTGATTGCTTTAACATTTCTTCGGCCAGCCCACGACCCCGTGGGACTGTCAGTTGAACGTGCCTGGCTTTTGTTTTGCTGTGGACAGTGAAAGAGTCAAAAATGGCCCGCACTGCTCAGGAAAGCTGACATGGCTGCCGTCCATGTTTGTTTTTTGTAGGGGGATGGGAGTGTTTGCTGATCTACTGTGTCTGTGTTTAAACTGACTTTGGGACTCTAATTGCCTGGCTGTTTTTTTGGAGTGTGTTTGCTTGCTGTCTTGATGGGGTTTGGACTGGAGTGTGTTTGTTCTGAGTGATTTTGGAGTTTGTTTGCACTAAGTGAAAGTGGGGATTTGCTGTGACTGAAACTTGCAATGTGCTTCTGCCCACTTCGGCTCACAGGGAGTTTTCTCCCCTTCACCCACAGCTTTCACTGTAGCTTCTGCTTTATTTCTCCTGTTGCTCTCTGTCCAGCCTGGGCTTCTGTGATGTACACACCCATGACTTTTCCGCCTGCCAATGTGCTTCTCCTGCAGTCCAAAGGGATGAACCCTAAGTGCGAGAGGAACTTCACTCTCCAGATCCACTCATTTCGTAGCCTCTCTGCTGAGACTGATCACCAGGAGACAAACCACTGTAGTCATTTTTTTTAAGTAATGTGAGCCCTTTGAATGAGATTCTCAAAGGTATTTAGGTGCTTAATCCCAGGGAAATCAGTCGGAGTTAGGTTTCTAAGTACACCTCTGAGGATCTGAGCCTTTTTTGTTAAGAATTGGACAAAGAGCCCGTAACTTGTTTCTTGGGAGGACCTTGGGCAATTAATAACAGATGCAGTAATGGAGTGATATAGGTTTAATTATAAATACCCTATGAATTTAAACAAATCACTAGCCTATTGAGGGTAGGTCAGACCCTACCTTTAAACATGCATTTTTTTTTTAACTGAGTAAGTGAGCCAGACAATTTTCAGGGGAAAAAAAATCACTGGTTTTATTTGCTCTTTTTATTAGTGATAAAATGCCAGGGAAGTTTCAAAGTAATAGCAGCCAGAGTAAAAGAGAATAAGAAATAAAAGAAGGTTTTACCGCGTCAGAAACTGCCTTATACTTATTACTTTTTCACAACAGGATGGGGCTGGTACTTCCTATTTGCTGTAGATCCAGAGAACGTATGCAACGATCCCTTTGTTTGTTTTATCCTTTTTCTTTGAATTGTCTGTCGGCTGAAACATGCTGCAAGTACATCTGCAGGAACATGCAATATTCCGCATTCATAGACCAGAGAGCTAGAAAACAGGAGTCCCACAAAGGGAGCGACCAGAGGGAAGTTCTGGAAGGTCAGATTTAATCAAGAGCGTTAATTTCAAATAGAAGGATCTGTTTGTGCGTGGCACGAGGTGATTGCTAACAAGGGGAATTTCACAATTCAAGATGGCTGCAGTTATTATTATAGGCCACGTGTACACTACAGAGCCTATGCTGGCAGACCTCCTGAGTGTAAATGCAGCATATACCAACAGAGGGAGCTCTTCAGCTGGTGTAGCTACACCGCCTCCCCAAGCGACATTAGTGATGCCCATAAAAACGCTTTTTTGTCAGCAGAGTTGCGTCATTTTGTTGGCATAGCTATGTCAGTAAGGATGTGTGTGCGGGGGGGTGGGTGTTTTTTCCCACACTCCTAGCCAACATAGCTATGTCGGCAACATTTTGTAGTATAGATCATGCCTTATAAATAGACTTGTTCCATAATGGGATAGCTCAGTGGTTTGAGCATTGGCCTGCTAAACCCAGGGTTGTGAGTTCAATCCTTAAGGGGGCCACTTAGGGATCTGGGGCAAAAAAAAAAAAATCAGTACTTGGTCCTGCTAGTGAAGCAGGAGGCTGGACTCAATGACCTTTCCAGGTCTAGGAGATAGGATATCTCCATTAATTTAAAAAAAAATTAAAACTGTAACGATATGCATCTGACAAAGTGGGTATTCACCCACAAAAGCTTATGATCCAATACATCTGTTAGTCTTTAAGGTGCCACAGGACTCTTTGTTGCTTTTTACAGATCCAGACTAACACGGCTACCCTCTGATACATGTAATGATATGTTCAGTTGCAATATATTATTCAGCCACTAGATGTCTCTGAATATTGCATAGAGTTCCAGACATGGTGCACACCCTGGTAAACAACAGAGACCAAACTGGGACTTGAGATAAGGGGAAGCCTGTTTATTTGTGCCTGGAGTTACCATGGTTTTGCTTAGTAATTGCATCTTATTTAAGAAATATTGTGATCCCAATATGTCATGACAGTAGTAATAAATGTTATGTACACTCCGCCTTTTATCATGGAAGATCCAGAAATGAATTTTACAGACTGTTCAAGTTAATTTCCACTTGGCATAAATTAATATCTTTGGACATTGCTCAGTGCAGGCAATTGTGGGTTGGGGTGTAGTAGTTGTTGTAAAAGCTCAGAGCAACATCACACATCAGCTTAGAGTCCCAAAACAACACTCTCTTGCACTTTGCACAGTTACTTACACCTATTCTAGGTAGCAGGAAACACTAGAGGTGCTGTCTTTTGGACAAAGTTCTGACCATTTGTAGACATCGAAGGGTACTTTTTGCAAGAATGGGCGGTGTTCAGCATTACACGTTGGCCAAATTCTAATGTGTCTCTATTGCATATTACCTGCTTAAATTTCCTTTGAGTTTTAATTCGCTGTAACAGGCTTTCCTTATCTTCTGTCATAAACTGACAGCTGTGTGGAATTAGAGACTGTCACTCTCCACCCTGGAGCAGCAGTGACGATGGAAGTGAAGTCATCCATTTGTGGCACACATACATTTCTCTATGCGTGTGTAAATATTAGCCCTGATTCTCCACTGCCTTGCTTGTTATTTACACCTGTGCAAAGTGAGTGTAAAGTGAGTCTCATTCTGATAGCATTAGGCAGTGGAGAACCGGCTTTGTAATTTAAAATCAAATTGGAGAGAATACTAGAGAATGGACTAGACGTAATTACCTATTTACCAGCAGTATGTTATTCAGCCACCAGCTGTATTTCTGTTCTGTAAAGTTCCAGACCCGGTGTGGTTCTTGGCATATAAAATTAGAACTTGAGCTGCGTGGAAGGTGTAGCTGTTTACTTTAATACATGCCTCCTATATAAGATCTACTGTAATTCCAAATACTCTAACTCTAAATGGCATAATCTCCCAATAGCTGGGAGATGTCCTGAGTCTGATAACCAAGGTGCTATCTCTGACCTCACTTATTTCCTGATTATGTTGGAGAATGGTTTGAGGCTTGTGGAAGGGGTTATATAAACCACATCATCATAATAATGGCCATTGGAAAGGCTTGAGCACTGCCTTTGCGTGCACCAAGTTCTCCACCGTGCTGTGCAAGCCGGGGGAAAGGAAGACATCTCCCATCTCCACACCATGATTGAATATGTTGGGATGGCCAACAAGGAAGGAATTTTTGGTTGAGAGCGAAAGTGATAGAAATAGGAAATGAGATACACCAGAAGACAAATGAGCAAGAGCGATTTATTGATGAAGCATGGATAGTGCTAAGCGTAGAAGATAAAATAGCAGAAAACGAGGTTCAGGGGAGTAAATCGAGGATACAGACTTGTACTACAGGGAGAAGCAGCAGAAGGAAAAGAAAGTGTAGCTATGATAAAAGACCATGCAAAAAGGTAGGCAAGAAACAGATGTGCAGATATAAACATCTCCATGTCTTCCTACATGGGTAACCCATTTTACCGACTGACCTGCACTGAAATGTAATTTGTGAAGATGCTAGTTGGCATTTACATTATGTCTTGGAAAGACAATGGACCAGATGTACTCTTTGTGTGATTTCACTGACGATACCACAGGCTGTGTGAAGTTACACCAGGAGATGATGCCCTAGGAAGTTATACCAGGGGGTAATTTGGCCCACTAAATCTGAGTCCATCTTGTTTCTGTCTGGGTTCAGGTGACGACAGGCAAGCAGTTCATGATCAATTGGAGAGGGTTTCTGATGACTGCATTGTTGAAGTGGGTGTACTGGGAAAATAGTTCAGATCTTTATCTGGTGTAACTCATACCTGCATTGACTTCAAAAGGGCAAGGTGATTTACACCAACTGAGTGTCTGGCCCAGAATCATACAGCTATTTTCACATGGTTATAATAAAATCAGTAAAAGGATAAGGACTGGACAGATCCTGGTACCGACTGTGCACAAACAAAGGGCTCAGGTGTGGTTGGAGTGATGTATGCTGTACACATGTGGTATTTAGTGTTTTGTAAGGAAAGACATCTGGGTTACACCTGGAAGAATCTGATGTAATGGATTTAGTTCTGATTGACGCAGTATAATTCATAGCAGAATGTAGCCCAGAGATCTGGCACAACATCCCGGTCTCATTGAACTTAATGGGAGTTTTACCATTGACTTCAGTGGAGTCAGGATTTCACTCCTGATGTTTTGCAGTTTACAGACCTCCATGGCTTCTTTTTCCCTCTCCAAGCTCAGAGATACATTCAGTTTCATACTAGGGTTGCTGATTAGTATAGTCCCAAAAGGCAATTGCCTGTACTAAAAGCTACTCTAATTAAAACAACAATATCCATTCAAAACACTGTAGGGCCAGAGCCTCAGCTGGCATGAAACGGTGTAACTTTGTCGAAGACAATGCAATTTATACCATCTGAGTATATGTACTCAGTTCTCTTCTCAGTGCTACCCCTGCATCTGGGTTGCTCAGAGTAACGGAAAGTAAACTTTAGCCCAAAACACACATATTGCTACTACCATAACAATGGGAAATGGAGAAAGAAGGTTCTGACATACAAACTATCAGAGCAGTTAGCTCTCTCTCCAGCTGAGTACCTTAGACTGGGCATGTCTAACAGTCCAACTTCCGCAGCGCCCACTTTCAGAACTAAGTATCAAACCATATTAAAAACAACAACCTGATTACTCGCACTTTTACTGACACACATTTGCCAGGAGCAGCATCTGGCAAAATGTTGCCCAGTTCATCTTAAAATTACACCAAAACCACGTTGCAGCCCCAGCTTATGAAAAAAAATAAAATCATCCTAAAGAGATCGCTACAACAACCTACTGAACAGAGCAATTGTGTTGGATTTGGGAGGTTGGACACCAATGGGCAATGTGACAACAGAATCTACTTTAACAGACAAATTGCTGCGGTAAACTTTCAGGGGTAAGGCGGGGGGGGAAGAGGGAGATATTCAATTTTATCACATTAGGATCGATTTAAAGATTGTTTGGAAGCTACTTTCATTTTCATTTTAATATTATTAGGCTATGGCAGCATGTAACAGGCTTTGACACCAAATGCTACGCTTTGCACCGGTTGCAGAACCTGCTGGGGGAACCCAATTGATCAGGTAATTTTTTTTTTAAAGAGAGATGAGGGAAAAGAAAGTTGTGTGACATTTACAAAGGCATCTGTCACCTGAATAGTGGGCTGCAAAATCTGCAAGACAGGTTTCTAAATTCAGAACCTTTTCATGCTGATTTTTTAAACCCCCAAGCCCTCACTTTTTAGGCCTAGAATTGTTTTTGCATTTTGTTTAATTTTTATTTTTTTTGAACACTGCAGACCTGGTTTGGTATTCAGTATATCATTCTGTGTATCCCTCCTCCTATTCGCCCATTCGTCTTACGGTTTTGGACTACAGAATCATTGAAATGGAGGATTGGAAGAGACCTCGAGAGGTCATCTAGTCCAGTTCCCGGCACTGAATCAGGACCAAGTATCATCTAGACCAGGGGTTGTCAACATCTTTCTTTCTGTCGCTCCCTTCAACATGCTTTAAAAACTCCAGGGCCCGGCGGGGGCGAAGGAGGGGACTTGGGACGCCAGGCTGGGGTGGGGACCCTTGGACATAGGCGCAGTTTGACTTCTATTTTGGGGGGCAAGGGCTGGCGGGGCAAAGGCCAGCTCTGCACAGTGGGGTCCATGGAGGGAGTGCCACCTCCACCCCCTGACTCACGTCAGGAGGACACCTAGCCTGTCTGTGTTGTGGGGGGCCAAAAGCAAAAAATATAACCTAAAGTGGAGACTCAGCTCAAAAAGTTTGAAAATGACTCTGGGTGCAGGGAGATGGGTAGCTAGGGGCTCTGTGCAGAGAGAAGGGTAGCGCTCAGGGGGCAGGGTGGGGGTTAGCTAGGGGCTCTGTGAAGAGAGGGGGTAGCTCAGGGGGCTGGGAGGGGGTAGCTAGGGGCTGTGTGTGGGA